>NW_006263723.1:195132-197377 GCF_000469605.1 Apis dorsata | reverse complement strand
GTCCGTTTTTCTTTTTTTTTTTTTTAAAAACGTGCGGTCCCTCCACGTAAATTTTTCACGTCGATGCGAAATATCTTCTGTTGCGATGATCAAATAGTAATGCCGTGACTAAAATTTTTATTCATTCAAATTGTTGAATTTTTGTTAAATTTCGTTTTTAGAGAGACGCGACGAAGTGTAATAGTGAAAGTTGAAATTTTTTTTTTTTTTTTGATTTGTGTCGGAGTCTCTCGAGGTAAATTAGATTTCTTAAACTGCGTGTAAATTATTTGGAATGCAGCCGGTTTTATGAAGTATCATTTTATTATGCAATTATATGGATAATGTTTTCGAGAGGCGCGAGAGCACTGTGTTAATTTTTTAATATGAAAAAAAAAATTAACAATTTAATAGAGTTTAATTTTATCCACGGTATTCGAGAAACAAGTTTCTACTATTCATAAAATATATAACTCGTTGGAAATATAAAATGACATAAAATTACAACGATAATGAGCTATAAACTTTAACGTGACATTAAGCGAAGTTCAATTTGTTAAAGATTTTAAAATTTATATACCTATAAACTGTAAATCTGTACCCTTGTTCAAGGCTCTTAAAGAAGCTATATTATATGCACGAAAATTGGAAAAAACGATGGAAGGAAAACAACTGAATATCGTTTTATAATATCATTCGATAAAATAAACCAATTGATTAAATTTTATTTAACATTTCCCTATCCTTTCCCTATCATCAAAATTTCAAAAATCTACAATCACACACGAGTGTACGCGCTCATAGAATATTTAGAAAAATTCGAAACATTTTCCACGCAAAAATATTCGACGCAAGAAGACGATGTTAACGCAAAGGAACTGATGACATCCCGTGTAACACGTCGACTCAGAATAAAAGTTGAAAGGTCCATTCGACGAAATCGACGCCACGGAAGAACCTTTCTTCATGAGCTGAAACTTGTCTAGGGAATATTCGAGGAGCCGATTTCTCGCCGAACGTTTCACCGAATGCATCTCGTCGTTTCGCGATCCACCGAGTGACGCGCCAACTTCCGCCGGGAGATCTTTCGCTCTCCATTTGCAAAATTGTTTTCCGTCAACACTCCCGTTTCATATCGAATAACACAACCGTTTCACTCGGAGCAGAATCGACGAATCGAAGATTCACGATTCGCTATTCGAATATCGAAATAAAAATGAAATCATCGAGGAACAACTCGGCCAACCACGGGTCGAGGAACGCATGGAGTGCAGAAGAAATCGAATTTCGCGTCGGTAAATGGTATACAAAAATACAGAAAGAAAGACAGACTTGTAAGAACGCGGAAACTAGAGAACTAGATTTCTGGGACGATATTTCTATACCAAACACTCACTCCTATGCAACACTATTTTCAATAAACAGAATTAACTCATCTTGCTAGTCGTATTTTCTTCGATGATGAAAACAAAACAATCTATCAGGAGGAAAGAAATTATTCTTTCTAAATATTATTCGTCTCTTTATATTGGATTTTCTGTTTCAATTATTCGCTTAAATATCGATCCTCGATCGAAACGAAATCTGGTCAGAGAAAGAGAGAGAAAAAGAGAAAGAAAGAGAGAGAGAGAGAGATCTAGGTTGTCTTATGGCGTAGAAGATTTTGAAAACGGAATGTGTCCTCGAGGTATAGGCGACTCTTTCGATTCGAGAAGAGTCTTTGGCGGATGATGATTCGCTTGTCAGAAATATTCTCTTTGAAACGTTGGTGGGCAACTATGAAGGGCAAAGGAATTCACGTGCCCCTCGAGGGAAACATGTTCCATAAAACAGCGTGAGGAAAAACGTGACGTCCGTAGGTCCGTTACTCCGGTAACCCATCGCCGGAGGAAAATTAAAAGTTATCGAGCACCGATGCCTAGGGAAAAGTAGTTACGCCAACCTGACATGTTACTTGGGATCGATGAAGGACGAGGAAAAAATTCTCGATGGAATGGGGAAGAAACTGATGCGCGTAGGATTATTATATTGCTTAAAAGGTATATTTTGGAGATGCTTAACTTTTATATATTAAAGAAAATTGGAGAGTTATATTTTTGCTTGATAAGTTACAATTTTTTTATAAACTTTTTTTCTATCATTTTTACGTCTCTTACGTAGAAATAAATAGAATTAAGATAATTATTAGAGAATAATAATTATTTTTATTTATTATNCAAACTCGTAACTTGTAAAGTTATTTTGATAACATTGCTCGATAATATGA
>NW_006263723.1:191553-195042 GCF_000469605.1 Apis dorsata | reverse complement strand
AAAAAAAAAAAAAATAATTGAATGTATCAAGCATAAATATAAAGGACAATTTTCAAATGTAAGAAATAAAAATCAAATTACTTAATCGCTTATAATTCGAAGAATATGGATTTAAGAATAGAAAATTAGCGATGAAAGAAGAAACATTAAAACGTAATACCAATCAATCCACAAATACGATATTAAATCGAGTCTTATCCACTCGACAATTCGCAGACCGCGAAACATAAATCCTACCCCTTCTCTCGGGAAAGGGAGAATTTAATTAATTTGGGCGTCATCTAATTTCTCTGTAATAACAGATAACGTCACGGCCGCAATTTCATCGGTATTATCTCGAAACAGCAATTTCCATATCAACGGATTTACGTTTTATTTACGTTTTTCTTTTTTTTATTTTTCGACTCGGCGTTGAAAATTTCGCGAACGCAAGATCCTCCACCAATTTCCACGAATTTTGTACTTTCTTCAAGGCCAATATTTTATAAAGCGAACAATAACGTCGACCAATCATTGTTTTATTTCTTATACACTTTGAGACGAGAAAGAACGCTTTCGTTGTCGTCGTTTTCGAAATGAGATTTTACGCGCTCGAGAGCCATGTCGATGGCGCGACAAAATGGCGCGCGAGCGCGCGAAATACAAAACGAGGAGGAGGCGAGACGCGAGGATAGAATGAAATTTTCAAGACACGGGAAGGCTTTTCCTTGGATGATACATGCGTACGTCGAACGAGACCGTTTGAATATTCACTCTGTCGCCTCTGTTGTCCGCTTTGAATACGCGTTTCCGCTATGAACAAAGGAAAAGGTGTGGACAGAAGAAAGGACAATTGCGCGTTTCGACGAGGATTAGTCGTCAAACGTGAAGAATTATATTCGACGAGTTTCTTTGAACTTTTTGAAATTAAAATCAAGATAGATACCATAAGAAAATGCTTCGTAAGATCGTCGAGAGATTTTCATCTCCGTGCGGATTTTTCCTTTAAAAATTATATTCCACGCGATATATTCGTAATGAGATTCTTGCGTAAAATAAACGCGGTCAAAGAGCAGTGTCGATGTGGAAAGAGGAGAAATTTCGCAGAAATAATTATAAAAGAATCTGGATTCTTTTTCAGGATTAAAAGCGAATAAACAAGATTCGTTAATTATTTTTCAGTCGATTTTGACCGCCAATATTTTGATGATACCTAACAACTTTCCCCTAACGTATTATCGTGACAATCTCACTCAAGAATCACACCTCAAGAATCAAACTTATTTTGACAATCATTAATTATACATACGATTTCTGGTAAATAATTTTTATTCGCTTTACGAACACGATGGTATCCCTGATGAAACGTAAATTCGTCGGATGATTCTGCATTTTCATCCTTTCTCCGAGTTTCGAAATCCAAAATCCGCGTCACCATTTCTGTTAATAAATTGCACAACGATGACCACCTAGATAGATCTCCCTCCCCACGCGCAGAGAATTGTCAAAGTTAAATGGCGCGGTGGATTCGTGAAATTTCTCCGCAATTTACAGTTCGATCGACCCGTTTCCGGCCACGTCACGTCCAAATGATAAAACGTCGTCGCGCTTTCATCGGCGCGGATTCGCCGCGGTTTTATCAGCGGCCGCCCTCGTCGACAAGCGGATTATTAATCGGCGCCCGCCCCAATATCGTTCGATAAGCTTTAGAAACGGGTTAATGGAATGAAGCAGAATCGACTTTATCGGCCGAGAAATTCGGATAGCTGTATATCTGTCTATCGGCCACGCGAATTTGCGGGAATGGCGGTCGAGGCGGTTGTTAAGAGACATCTGCGTTAGGCCGATGCATACCGAACATGTGTGAAACATGGCCTGCGTGTTGACCTTGGATGTTGCAGTATATGGTGACAAGCGTGGTTTGCGGCTAATTGCGCGATCTCGATGGACTGCAGTGAATTTCGTTCGAGGATGCGGTTTGGTAAGGAATTGGTCCGAGTAATCGTCGCGGATAAAATGACAGATGCGTCGTAAATCTTTTGACATTTGACAGAATAAAATTCAATATTGAGAGTAATTGTGTATAGTGTCCACTAACGAAAAAATAATTTTGAAGAGCAATTTTATTTTTAAAGTTTATTCATATTCTAAGTGGAAGTTTGCCAATTGTTAAGATCGAAGAATTTGACAATTGCTATTATTCCTATTCCCATTACCTTTGAAATTTTCTTATGCATTTCTTTATTTTCTTTTCCATTTAACCTTTGTCTATTCAAATAATCTATCTCTCTGTGTCTTATTCTTATTTTTCTTTCTTCCATCTGCAATCTTCGATCTTTTTCATTCCTCGATCATCAATTTTTTTTCTAATTTATTTCTCTCTTTTCCTTTATTAAATTTCCCTCTTTCTCTTTCTACATGTATACAATTTCCTACGATTTTCCTTTCCTTTTTTTTTTTCCAATCACAATCGTCGTTTCTAAGATTGATGCAGCGAAAACAATACGCGCTGCGTGAATCGATGGATATTGCACGACCTCGATTCCAAGAAATATATACACGCGCACGCACACAGCGAAAGCGAATTTCGCAAATGCAATTTTCTCGGAAGAAGGCAAGGAGCAACGGTTTCTAAACGGTTCACGCGCAGGTGGACGTGAGCGAATTCGTTTCATTCGAACACAGTAAAATGTCAATCGTCCCTCCATTACGGATTAACGAGATTGACTATAATTAGAGGCGTTCTCGTCATCTGTTGTTCGAACTGGTCGCTCGAATCTAGTTTTCACATTGGGAAATAGTTGGCAAACGAACGATAGTTATTGCTGTTTCGAGTGTCAATTATTTATAACTGTATTGTAACTTACGAAGTGGGATCTTGATAGATCGATAATGTTGCCTTAATAAACTTTGTAACGCGCATTATTAAAAACGAGAAGATAACAAGAATGGGAAATTTCAAGTAATTCTGACGATTGATAATTTTATTTAATTCTTATCGTTATATACATTCTCCTATTATCCAATCAAATCTGTCAAATAAACTTTAATTCAACTCCCTCTAAAATCATAACGTCGCCTACGGATAATAGTCTTATAATCAAACTCTAAGTTTCTCTAAAGATGAAACTGGAAGACACGTCACGAATTTGCGAAAACTTTTGAATACGGAACAATTACCTTTCCATTCATTTTGCGAAATTTCTGTTTCAAATTAATTAATTTGACACTTAGTAGGGGATTATAAATCCTATTAATTATAATCAATCCAATCTCGCTAAGTTTTCGTTTCAACTTTTAATTCAACTTAATTATTTTTTAACACTCGATACGAAGAAATCTAAGAAGCTTAATTTTCTCTAAATATGACCAGCTGCTCCCGGCCAGACCTTGCTCGCGACTGGTCGTTTGCGTTGATCCGGATTAAGTCGTGATTTGAATATAGAATCGCGATTAGATTAGAGCCAATCGTTTTGAATATTGGATTATTCCTATGATAAATCGTTTCTT
>NW_006263723.1:185949-191329 GCF_000469605.1 Apis dorsata | reverse complement strand
AAAAAAAAAAAATATCGATTTGTTTTGTAATTTTCAATCTAAAAATGGGAACCAATAATTTCTATAAACGAATGGTTTGATACCGTTATTACAATATGAAAAATTAAATACAAACTAAACTCGAAATTCAAAAAGATTTAAAAATATTAACAATTAAATCACGGGGAAAAGTATCGGGGAATACGAAGGAAAACCGAATTCAATACGATTAAGAGTGGAATAAACTAAAATGAGCTACAAAAAAAAAATATTGAGAAAGGATATAAAAAATTTCACTGGATCCGAAACAGGGAAACGCAATGGATAAACAATTGGCGCGTATTTTCTTTCGATCTCGACGGAATTCCGTGGAGAAAACGGGACAAATGCCTCGAGTGTTTCCCCAATGTAGTTTGACATCAAAATTTCACGCGTTTGAAGGAGCTGAATTCCCGTGCTAATTAATTAAGTTAGAATAAACGTTGAACCAAGCGAAGCACCCGCAGCATATTTACCTTTCCCCGGAAAATAGGAGAGGAGAGGAGAAACTAAAGAGCGTGCGAGCAACGAAAATGTCGTAACCTTGTTCAACATCGATTCTTGTATAACGCGGATGGAGGAGAAAAAAAAAAAAAAAAAAAAAAAAAAAAAAAAAAAAAAAAAAAAAAAAAAAAAAAAAAAAGAAAAAGAAAAAAAGAAGAACAAAAAAAAAAGAAAAAAAAAAATAAAAAAGAAAATGGAGGATAGAGAGAAGCTTTAGCTTTAGGAAAAAGAAAAAAAATCGATATATGCATACGTATATAGAAAATATCCAAGCTATTTGAATATCGTTTGTGTCGAGGAAGATTTATAAATGTGAAAAAAAAAAAAGGAAAAACGTGATTGAAGCACCTACCGTTGGGTACCGTCGGTGGTTTTTTCGTCTGCACCCTCGCTGTCGCGTTGTTCACCTGTCAAATAAATAATGGAATATTAACAATCTCTCGATTACATCTGACTATATCATACCGATTTTATTTCTTTCGATCGATCGCGAGATTCGCGCCGCCGCTTCTTTCCGTATCGAATAAAAACATAAAAATTCCATCTCGTCCATTTGTTTCGTGAAGAAAACGAAAGCTTTGTCGTTTCAAAAAATTTCATATTATAAATCTCGCGGATGATTTAAAAATTTCAACGAAAAAAATTTACTCAAGAGTTAAAAGAAAATTTACTCGAGAAGATGCTTATTAAAAAATAAGGAAAGATTGCACGGATATGTTAAATTTCTAAATTGAAGGAAAATATTTTATTTTTTTTTTTTTTTTTTTTTTACTTTCGACGAGGAAGGAAGCAAATGGACATTGACTCGAATAGGTTGAAGATCCAACAACGCCAATTTCGCGGCTCGTGCACGAATCTCGCGATCGAGGACATTGATGGATGCGCAATCAAACTGGCAAATGCAATTTCTCCCCGTATCAGCCTCTCAATTTTCATTTTCGTTGAAATTCGATACAAAAAGGGATAAACCGGGGTTCTGCGCATCGATCAACGGCCAAATGCGAAAATTACTGCAGCTGTGCATCGCTAATTTATATTTTCTTCCTTTTTGTTTTTCTTTCTTTCTTAGTTATCTTCAAACTTTGAAAAATAAACGTTTCAACGAAAAATTTGGAAACTTGGAATGAAATAAATCTATATAAATTTAACGATGTACAGCTACTTGCAATTATATTCCGTTTTCTTTCTCGAGTAATCCTCAATTCGTCAATTTGGCGATGGAGAAACTGACGTGAAATATTATTTTGAAAATTTTTACACAATTTCAAGGTAAATTATTGTTCGCCAAATTTAGAATTGATTCGATTCTCTTTCCTTTCTGAAATCTTATCTAAATTCAAGGAATGAGTTGGACGTTGTCTGTCGAGAAAAAAAGATGCGGGCTCTTCAAAAGAATTCTCCTTTTGAAACCTTTTGAAAATCCCGCCAAATTGAATTCTTGGCCACGATGACAACGACGAGTAAATTTAAACATCGCAAATTTTATAAAATTTTGAAGAAATGATATTAATAATTTGAAAAGAATATATATATACATATATATCGAAAAAGAATAAGAAACGATTTTTTTTAACAATAAGAAGTTTTCCATCTTCGAGGCCAAGAACGAAGAATATCTGATCGATCGATTTTCCACGTTTACGATTTTCAATCACCCTATTTTTTTTCTTTCTAAACTTTTTCTTTTTTCTTTTTTTGCATCGATATGAAAAGAAGAAAAACTCTTGTGTTTAAAGCTTATAATCTTGAAAAAAAAAAAGAAAAAAAACGAGTTTACCATTAATCCATACATGAAAAGCGATCGATCGATGATTTTCGATGCGAAAATCCGGCAAAGTGTAGGTAAATAAGCAAAAAAAGAAAATCAATCTCGAAACTTTCTCTCGTAAAAAAAAAAAAAAAAAAAAAAAAAGACGAACAATCGTGAGAGGCGTGAAAAAAAACAATTTTTCTTTCTTTTTCTTTTTTATCTTCTTCTTCTTCTTCTGGTCGTTAAACGCTCCACTTTTCCGGACGATCGAAAAAAAAAAAGAGATGGTTATAAAAAGAAATCAAGAGACCGTCGCTGTCGATTTCCGATTATCTCGATCTCTCGCACAAGTACTTTCGTCGCTGGTGGGTAAAATTAAAAAGAAGAGAAAAATGTAACTAGAAGAGGCTAAATTCTCGTCGGTTCGGCGTTTCTCTTTATCAGCTGGATCCCTCTTACCGTGCGCTTTTACCGTTCTTCGGATTTTTCCCCCATTTCCGCTGCTTTGCCTTCCGTCTCTCCGCCTTTCTCCCCCGTTTTCCTCGTATTTCGTTCTCACGGAAAACGAGATCTCTATCCCCGATTAAACGGAGATTTTGTTCAACGTTCGTTGACTCTTATCCGCGATATATTATTTTACTTTTCTGTTTTACAGGTTAGAGTTGCGTCAATTCGAACCGAGATATAAATGATCCCTTTTCTCTCGAAATTTTAATTCATTCATCATCAGTTCTCGTCGCTTATTCCTCGATCTTTAATTTCCTACATTAATTTACATGGTAATTTTATAATCTCCGATTTATTGATTTAATTCGGGCCAACTTTATGGATACCGATTTACCATTTTAATTGGCCGTGATTCTTATCCAGACCGTGACCGATTCATCATTCCCTTATTTGCATATTTTATTCTCTGATTTTTAAATATTTCTGCCACGCTTATGCTTATCATACCCGTTCCCATTATCTTCCGTGTTATCGAATTCTGTAATTCAATTAAGAGAGATCCAATCTACAATTTTAATCTACTTTTTTTTTTTCAGAATTTCAGAATCCAGTAAAAAAAAAAAAAATAGAAAAGGAATTCAATTTCCAATACTCTCGTCCAACTTTCAAATTGTTATCTAAAACAAAATCTTTCGCTCAATATAATCGAAACAATATCCCCATATTTTTCGCCATTCTCGATACTCCTACAACCTCGATATCCAACAACCAGCGTCCTATCTCGAACGTGCGGTTTATCTATGCCACCCGGTATTTGTTTGTCGCGAGAGGATACGGCCGGCCAATCCCTGCCTGCGTTATCGACCGCGATTTGCATTTTACGATCGTGTTCCCATCGATCGAGGGGTTTGTTCGCCGCGTTATATAGTTATGATCGGATTAAACGAACGTCGCCTTCTCGTAACGAGCAATCGTGTTCAATTCAACCAACCAGAAGTTAGATCCCTCTCTGAATGTCCATGATAAACTTGTTAATTAGAGAAGGTCGACGAACAGCTTCTCTTTGGAGTTGGAGAAAAATTTATATTCAATTCTCTTGTCCTTTAGAGAAGTTTTTTTCTTGAATTCTTTTCGTAGATAAAAAATTTGGGGAAATCTAAAATTATCAAGGAAAATTTTAATTAGCAATATATATTTTCTCGGAAGAATTTTTGCTTTATTATTTGTGTAATTGTAAAAGGAAAAAAAAAAAAACTTTTCAAACTTCTTTTTATTTATATATTCACGTGTTGTTATCATCGTTATTATTCCAAGTTCAGCATTAAATTTTATTCGAAATTTATATTAGATTCTCGAAATTTGTATTAGAAACCATCGCTTGCTCGCTGGTTATGAATATTGATCAACGATCCGATTTTGGTATCGTGTATCAACGTCTCGCTTCACGGAGAAGTTTCGACGTTTTTAGAGTTATACGTGTTTCATACGCTCATGAATATTAAATATCGACGTGGAACGTTTAGCAAGTATGAAATGTTGCCCGTCAGGGGCAAGATCCTTTATATTCTGCGACAAAGTTTCGCGGCTCGTATCATAATCTTTTATTCACCTGTGAATATTAAATATCGGTGAACATCAACCGTTATACGACGAAAATTTCGCCATGTTATTATTTCGTTCGCGTTAAATATTAAAATGGCTGCGAAAAATTTTGTAATCTGTGCAACGGGAAAGATTAAAAATTTCAATTTCAATTATTTTTTAAATTCAAAAAAAAAAGAAAAGATCGCTATAATTATTATTCATAAAGCATCCACGTTCTGAAATTAAATCCTATTACCAGAGATTTCTTTTTACTTTTTACTTTAAAAGTAAAAAATATGCAACAAATATATATCTCATTCGAAGATATTCGTTATTAGAAATTAACGAATAATTACGAACTTTCCTCCTTTCTACAATAGACAATTTCCTCGTTATCTACAACTTTCCTCATCTATCAATTCAAATTTAAAATTCGTACTAACACAAAGTTTCAAATATTGGGTAAACGTGAAAGTTTTCCACGCACGAACTACGTTCTATCTTGTTTATTAATATATATATATATATATAACGATCGCGTTAGAAATTCGCCGAAACTTTTGCCATTGGATCCATCCAATCGTTAAATTATCGTCACAACCTAAACGCTATCCTTAATATCACGACGACAACCACCATAAACGAGAGAATTCATCGAATAAATCGAATCTCTCGAGGGGCCCCCACACCGACAAATATTCATCGCGAGTAAATGAAAGGCAAACACTAACCTGTCGGATCTTATTGTTAGGTAAAATTGAACGAGCGGGATACGCAACAAACGAGCAAACAAACCGTGGGCGGACATCGAGGCATCCTGAGTCTACGTTGTCAGAATCGATGCCCGTGCCCGCCTTGTTGGACGGCAAACAATGCGAGCACGGATGAACCTCGAAATCTTTGTTTGCCATACGTGTATCGTGTCCAACACCCCGGCTGCGTACGTTCTGTAAATCCGATTGTTTTGCAAATTAGACCGTCCACGCGTACGACTCCCGATTGTTCCTTGTTGTTCCAACTGATTTTATTATCGTTCCCTCGTTATCTTCGCGATCGAGATTGAAATTAAGAGAGGAA
>NW_006263723.1:174589-185774 GCF_000469605.1 Apis dorsata | reverse complement strand
AGAGAGAGAGAGAGAGAGGGGGGGAGAGAAAGAGATGGTCGAATGACCAAATTGAATGATTAAAATTGATGGGAGGTACGAGGAACGAGGGTGGAATTTTCTCGTCATCAAGCTTATCGAAAATTTCCATCGAAATGGGCCCTTGAACTTTGATGTTAAAAACTCGAGTGAGTTCATTTGAATTCTCGCGATTTTCTGGCAACGGATCAATTTTGAAGAACCACTTCGGTTTAGAAATTGGGACAAGTGTATTTGGGCATTGTTCTTCGATCGAATCGCGTATGTAATTACTGGTATTAATATATTGTAAATTTGATATTTTGGTATGTACGGAGGAAGGATATTTTTTTAATCGATAACGATTTATTTATTTTATAATATAATTGGTTTCGAAAACAACATTAAAATAAACAAAAGGAGGGACGTTAAATTTTTAATATTATACGTTTCAAGTATTTTATCAAAAGAGAAATATATATATATATTTTTTTTATTCGATATTAATCATTCATTTCGTTCAATAATTTAAACACACATTTGACGCGTTTCGGAATAATGTTTTTTTCAATTTATTCGAATAGTATAATATTTTATCACGATTTATTAAAAAGTAATAAATATCATTTTTCAAAGTATAGAAATTATATATATATATATTTTTTTTCTCTACCGTGAAAGAAACGAAATATTTAAAAAATTCTTTTTAGAAAGTTATTGTTAAAACGAAATTTAGAAACAGTGAATCGGATATTAATGCAAATGAATCTAAATTCGATTAAAAAATGTACAAAAAATGTATTCGAGAACTGTCTAGCACAATTTGTAATTTTTTTCCAGTTCACTTTTCCCTGTATCGACAGTTTAATTCGATTTACCGTGAATCGAATTTTCCGAGTTACCCGATCTGCCATAAGTTAGAGTAGAGCCTGGTATACTGCAGCTTAGATCTCTCCTGGCACCGGACTTAACGTAACGTGATTTATCGCGGTCCAGATTTGTAGCGGAAGAAGGTACAATCTTACTTTATTCCACGCGCGCGTGTATGCGATCCAAGTTGTTTATTAGATCTTACTTTAATTCCCCATAACATAGACTTATCTCGCTAAAGACGTGAAAATTATTAGACTTTTTTGTGAATTCTTCGTTGCAACCTGGGATCTAATAATAAACAGTAATCATGGTAATAAAATTTACATTGTTCCTTAATTATCCCTTCTACAAACAAAACTTCGAGTATAATCCGAAAACTCAAACTCTGGCTTATTGCAGATTCATCGAGGAACCTATCCCGTCTAATTTTTATCCAATCTTTCGATATTCTTTTCACCGAAAGAAGAATCCTTAGAACGCAAATTCAAATTCTTTCTCTCTCTCTCTCTAATCCTTACACGCAATCGAATTCCAACACGAATCTATTGAAATACACGAGCCTATTGAAATCTCAGGCAGAAACACCCTACACCCTGTGCATCAAAGCCATCCATTCATCCATCGCCGCCGATTTTCCCCTATCAGATCCAGAACCTGTTCCGCGGTTGTTACAATATTATCTCTATCGTCGGCCCAGGCTTACCTCTATTTGCGCGTGCAAACACCAATAAATCCATCAGCGCCTCGTTTGCCGACAGATAAAATGACGTCGACCAGAGTCAGGTGCCTAGACTCGCAGTGCCGTCCTCCGCCGTCCTCGATCATCGACCCTCTCCCTCTTCCCCTCCCACGCCCTCCGCAAAGACTTCCCCAACTATCAACTACCGGGGCCCGGATAGTCAAGCCTTTATCCGCTATTAACTCGAGCAGATTCTCGATTCAATTTCGTGGACAGAGCCGTTGGACGACGATATCGATCCGATTAACCATTGTAACCGGGGATCTTCGATTGACATCCAAGCCACGCCGGCCATCTCTCGTCTTCGAGTATAATTGCAAAAAAAAAAAAGAAAGAAAAGAAAAGAAAAAAAATAATCTCGATGTCTGGTAAATGGAAAGAGGGAAAGAGAGAGAAGGGGGACGATAATAGACGGCACATACACGAAGTTTCGTGACACGGTGGCCGACACGAACGATCCACGATTTCCGGCCGATCCGGGCCTCGGTATCACCGCGATCTGAATTGAAATGCAGGAAGTAAGTAAATCTCGGCCCATTGTAAATTGTGGCTCGTTAAGATTTGGCCTGGAACGCAGCTCGGCCATCGATTTTTCGATCTACGCGCCTGTCCTTCTACCGAATGACACACATCCCCTTCTTCTTCTTGATGAGGATGGAAGGGAGGGAGAGGCTGGTTGTGCCCACGAATAGAAATTTTGATTCAATTTTTATTCAAATATGAGGAAACGCTTATTTGAGAGGCTTATTTGATGCGATCGATATTGGACGGCGTCTACTTTTTAATTGGAGACGTGTAAAAGGGCATAGGTCGGATTGATCGTAGATTGATCGATAGGCATTTTCATTAACTAAGCTTTGCCGTCCTCGCTGTAATTTATAACGCTTGTTCACGATATTCTCTTGCAACCTCCTGTTGGAAACCTCTTGGTTAAATCGATCCAAACATTTCTCCGTTTTAATTTGAATAACTTTCTTCTTCTAAAAGGGCTAGAATGCGAAAGAACGTCTGCATTGTAACGAATATCTCGCAGATATGAACAGACACTTTTGATCCGCCAGATGTCTCCCGATCTCTCGCTTTCTCGCAAGTGGCCACCCCTTCTATACTTCACGAAAAAGAAATAAGAAAGAAGGGAGGAATCCAAGCCTCGATTCATCATCGAAGGGCACAGAGAAGAAATAAAAGGATAAAAGAGACACGCGCTCGACCGAATTAATGGCCGCCACTCTTCGAACCTGCCAACCCTCGAGAATTCTATCTACATATCGGTATCGATGATGGGATGGCGGTCGCGTGATGGTACAAGATGTTGGCCGGACAAACGTCACACAGCTTCGGGCATATCGAGCAACCTTGTTCCCTTCCCGGTATCTGCATAAATTTGACTTGCTAAGCTCGAAAATTCGAGCCACCTGTCGTTATGCACCGACGTGCAGGCCGTGCATGAGCTACGACGACACCACTGGGTCGTACTTCCTGCTTTCCGGAATGCCACAGTTCCGGCGGAACAAGAGTTTGTTTTCGTTCTTCGCTCACCTTCGACCCTCGTCGTGGCCTGCTACCCTTTTCACCTGGTCTTCTTGCCACGATTTGGCTCGTGATTTGGCTATTGATTCAAGGGGGAGGAGGGGATGTGTGGGCGAGTTTCCACGGATGGTGGCTTTTCGGTGAGTTTTCGAAGTTCGAAGGGTGGAATCGAAGCGTTTGGAGGACTCGTTGGAATAACGAATTGGGTGGTTGGATGTGGCGTTTCTATAGGGGATGTGCAAATGCGTTTCCTTTTTTGCTAACGTTATTTGCCATCGTATTTAACGTACTTCAATGAGAGTGACCGTGAATGCACGCGTCACGAGGATTTTCTATCCTATGGAGAAGAGTGGTGGTTTTCTATCAAGAAATGTAAAAGGTGTAAAAGAGTTTTTCAGATAGCCAGCTTTCCATTTCTATATACGAATGTATATATATATATATATATAATAGTTTTTGAATTTTGTTACATCTTTTGACGTTTCACAAATACTTTTGGTATTCATCGATAAATCAATATTATCTTCTTCGATTTTAAATGGCGTATTGTTGAAAGTAAATTTGAAGAGTTTTGGAAATTATCACGATTTTATTTTTTTCCATCTTTTGATTTATTTTTTCTCCAGTGTTAATGAAGCATCAAGTAGAGATTTATTTTTCTTTTGATCGTTCGAGCGGAAGAAATATGCTTTCGATGATTCTTTCTCTCAGTACAAGAATCTTTTTGGGAGGATTAATTTGTCCATATAAAATAATTATTCGTTTCTCTGTTTTTCAACCCTTTCTTATCGACGAAATCCTTGCATGATGACTTCTCACTAAACTCGACTCGAGATCCTAAATCGTTTATTGCGACGTGAAACCGATTTCGGATGTTTTGCGACGACGAAATATCCTCCGCTTGCTTCAAAATTACTTGGAGATCGATTTCGATCGATATTTCGCTGGTAATATTATTTTCCAATTGGAAATTCCACACTGCAAGTGCACGAAAGTGACGAAAGACAAATGTTGACCCTTACGAAAAGCATTGAATTTGAAATTCGGCGCAAAGGTTGCCGAATCAATATCACAGATTATCTAAAAGTTCACGCGAGAGTTTCGCACGAATAACCCAGTTTTCCTCGAACGTCCATCGAAAATGATCGTACCATTTCTAAATGTTTCGAAAACTTTCCGAAACAGACACTTTTAAAAAGAAGAAGAAAAAAAAAAGAAAAACCTCTTTCTAAATGAAAAAAACATCGTAGAAAAATTATCGAAAAATCTCATTCTCATCGAGAGAAGAAAAGAAAAAAGGAATAAAGGGAGAGTTGCCACCACCTCCGCGCCTTCGATCTCCGCGAACAAACCCTTTCGTTGCACCCTTTCCCCCAGAGGGGCGATCAACAATGCTCGCAGCGGGAGCGTGCAAAATTGAAGCCCGCTAACGAGGCCGAAAGACCTTCGATAATCGAAGAGTATCGGGCCGCTCGCTAACTACCGCCGGTGCTTAAACCAGTTTAAACTCCCCCCTTTCGCCCCTCCCATGAATGGAGCTTTGAACGAACGACGAATGAGGAGGGGAAGGCGGGGGTTGAAACACGAGCGCGGTCTCGCGACACCCCTCCCTATCCCCATTCACTGGCCCATTATCTTAACGAACGGCCTTTGTAGCCATCGAGCATTGTGTTTTCACTCGTTACCAAGGTGAGCAAAGATCGAACTTCGCAGTTCTGCAGTTCGAAACTTCTATCGAGCGTCGTTTCAAGGAGAGATCCTTTTTTTTTTATTTCTTTGGGGAGGAGGGAAAGATACTGGCCACGATTCTCTTGAATCTGTTCAAAGGATCTGTCGAATTTGAGGAAGAGATTCGACTCTTGCGACGAGTATGTCGATTGTATATAGGAGAGAGAGAAAAAGGTAGTAGAGGCTCGTTCTTTGGTCACCTTTTGACGTATCGAACGGAATCTATTGAATATCGTCCGAAGAAAGATCGTATTTCTGTCGTGGAGGAAGGTATGTCACGGTTTATCAAGCAAAGATTTATTAAATATCATTGACTCTGGATCTTATCGGGAACAAATCGAAATTCCTCTTTCCCCGAGAAGGATGCTTTATCATCGAGAAAATAAGAATTCTTCCATTCTCTTCGAGATCGATGCTTCTCTAAAAATTTCAAACTTTTCGTATCTTTTCTATCGGTCACCCTCTTTCAAATATACAATTCTTTTAAAAAGAATTCTTGAATCCTGTCCAAGTTATTTTTCATCGAATAAAAATAAACGTTTTGGATGATTGATTCTTCTCCAACACGTACGGGAGGAACTTTCTTGGAGGAAGGATTCTCTTTCCTTCGAATCGTATCTCCAATCGTTCTATCCTTCTATCCCAACAAGCTGGATATAATTAGAGAGATTGGGAACGAAGTTGGGATACGTTTGTATTAGAATTGATTCGATATCCCCAATCCTCGGTGTATTACGTGTAATTTCTTCGATTAGGATCGAGATATACGATTTAACGTGGAAACACGGGTCTCCCAGGAAATTCCCTCGATCCTCTTGGCCTGGTTCGAGGGTAATTAAAGCGGCGTTATTAGCGGCTCCCATGTCGGTTGATTCTCTCTCTTCTGCTCGTGGACTAGTCGGATGGCACGGAGGGATCACCGGGTAAATACGAAAAGATAATGTTTGAGCAGCCGGCAAAATATTTGAATGTTCCCGCTGGAAAACATTGTCGTTGAAGGATGAAATATGTAAGAGTGGCACTCCAGGATGGCACTTGGTTTGGATGGTCGCGATATATAATTCGATGATCGAATCACGAGCTGTGATATCTCAGTCAAATTGCTCGCTCTTAGAGTTTAATCTCAAATTTTAATTCGTTGAAAATGGATTGTTTCGTCTGGTTTATCTGGTTATTAATTTTTTGAGGGGGAAGGGTTCGAATTACAAACGATCTCTTGAGTTTAATCTCTCCTACTTTTGATTTATTTCTCGCTGTTTCAAATTTTAAATTTGACAAGAGAGAAATAATCCTCTCGTGTAATTTAAAACAGGCTTAAAATTGTTAGTTCGAAAAACTGTTATAATTTAAGGGAAATTATCATTTTCAATTTCTGTTTTAATTATTTCAACATTTTTCTTAAAAGAAGAAAAAAAGCCTCGGACAATATTGCCCATCGAAATATTGCCAAATGGTTCTCTAAATTTCAAATTTAGAAAAACCATAAAACTCCCCATCCATTCCAATTTCTTCATTCCTCTTTCATCCGAATAATCGTCCACCGTTTCCAACTTTAATCATCGAAGTCACAATCGAACAGCCCGAAACAAAACCTCTTTTTCCGGAAACCGATATAATCTCCGGTTGGCAAGCAGGAGGCCAATAAAACGAGGCGATATTCGTTCGACATCGATGCGTTGGAACGGTTTTTTTTTTTTTTTTTTTTGCCCTGACAGAGACCCCTTCCTCCCCTCCTCTCCCTCTCTCCTCTGTCCCACGATATATCTTTTTCTTTCTCAAGCGACGTAATTACAGAGAGAACACGTGTTTCCTTTTGAAAGAGGAACCGTATCCGGTTGGACGATAAAGTTTCGACGAATCGTGAGATTCTCAAGTCGACTCCGGCTTGCGGATTAACATTTTACCTCCCCTTCTTCTTCTTCTTCTTCTTCTTCTTTTCTCTCCTCTTCTTTTCTTTTTTCGCAAGACAAAAAAACTCGGTTCTAATTTGAAATCTCCCTTAATCCTTCCGGTAATTAAAAAGCTCGCACTGGTGGAAAAAAAGGAAGGGGGAGGAGGAGGATCATCGTTGGACTCTCGCCTTTTCAATGCGACGTCGAGCTCGGCCTCCCTTTAACCCTCGGCCATTTCGGTCTTTAACTTCTCGTTAGACTCCACGTCGAAGCTTTGCCGGATCCCTGGAGCGAATGTAATACGCAAGGGGTTGGAATTTGACCCTCGTTTGGCGGCGGCGGACATCTCGTGATTTTGTTAATGGAGGTTTTTAATTTGCCGGAAAAGTTGAAATTACTCGACTGGGTTTATATTTGCTTGATGGGGATACGTGGAGATCTTTCTCCTTTTTTTTTTTTTTTTTTTTAATGAAGTTGTACCTTTTCGTGGAATCGAGTGAAATTTCAGAGTTTCGAATTCTCGTCCCCCCCCCTCTCCTCCACGGTTTATTTACTTTTTGTCGTTTGGTAGAAGGATATCGTTTAATCGGTAATGGTTTTAACGATGATACGCAAAATAAAGCAATCTTTTTATCGTATTATTTTCAATAAAAAAATTGAACGAACAGAGTTCTAAGAGAGAACGAGGAATTCAAATTTTGTTGCCAATATTTTCTTTATCAATTGAATTTTTTTGAAAATAAAATGCAAGTCGAAATATTAATATTTTTCCCTGAATTTATCAAATTCCTAAGACAAATTTATCACCCATTTTAATTAAGGTATTTGAAAAAATACGCATGTAATATTTTTGGATGTTTTACTCGCATCGTAAAGAGTTTCTAAAATAAATTTTCATTGCCAATAATTTATCGAAAGGAAAAAATATAAAGAAAAGTTAAATGCATAGGTGACAGAATATATATACACGAGTGTTACGAGAAAATTTAAAATTCATTCGTCTTACTTCGTCGAATTAGCGCGTCTCAAACGCTGGCTGGACACCGCTTTTTCCCTGTTTACGAACCGGCCCGCGTAAAACACGCTCGTAAATTTCAATTACCGTGGCTTATTACGCCAACAGAAATAAGAGCCAGCCAGGTAGGTGTAACTCCGTAATTGGGCATTAAAACTTGTTAAGTTTAATTTGACGCGCTCTATCCCGCTCCGACATTTTCATCCTCACCACTGATTTTCCCCGCCATTTTCTTCGACACCATTAGTCGCGGCGGCACGTCAAAATTTTACCTCTCTCATTTCGTGCCACTTACGAATCCACCATGTTTCCTATCGCGAAAATTTCCTGAAATTAAATATCTAAAAATCCTTAAATTAATGATTAAAATTCACGCTTTAAATTCGCGTGTATATATATATTTCGTTTCGAATAATTTCACCAGCTTCGAAAGTACTCGTGCGAACGTCCGTCATAACTTATCTAGCTTAAAGATTAAAAATCCGTAGTGTCGCGTGAAACCGGAAAGCAAATTGGTAAAAAAAAAAAAAAAAAAAAAAAAAAAAAAAAAAGAAAGAAAAAAAAAGAAAAAAAAAAAAAAAAAAAAAAGAAATGTTCTTTTTTTTTTTTTTTTTTTTTTTTTTTTTTTTGAATATTTCGAAAATTGATCGTACGAGCGTGGAACATGGAGGGGTAGTTACGAGAATACGCAGCAAAAAAAATCCGTGCAAATGTTTGTCGTGCCAGAGTTACGAGAGTTTTGCGAACGTTGCCAAATTTTTTGGCTGTCGGACGATTTATCAGACGACGTTCGAACGGTTCGTTGGAAATTCGTTTCTTTTTTTCTTTTTTTCTTTTTTTTTTTTTTTTTTGAATATTTCGAAAATTGATCGTACGAGCGTGGAACATGGAGGGGCAGTTACGAGAATACGCAGCAAAAAAAATCCGTGCAAATGTTTGTAGTGCCAGAGTTACGAGAGTTTTGCGAACGTTGCCAAATTTTTTGGCTGTCGGACGATTTATCAGACGACGTTCGCACGGTTCGTTGGAAATTCGTTTCTTTTTTTCTTTTTTTCTTTTTTTTTTTTTTTTTCGAGAGCGAAAAGATAGAATAGAGAAAAGAGCAGAATCGAATGGAAGAGAGGAAAATGGAGATTAAATAGTCGTTCCGAGTTTTTCGGATTTTACGCTAGATTCTGGCTTGCTTCCTGACAGGTAAATTTAATGACAAATTTCTCCGTTCGAACGTAATCCCTTTTATTTTCGCGGATCTATTTTCTACGTGATTCGCTGGTTAAAAAAAAAAAAAAAAAAATACGAGAAAACGTATCGAGAAACATTCGTAACAATCTGATATCCGATCGAAGTAAAAACGTACAATTGGAAATTTAATCCATCGTGCCCTCTTCAGCAACAATCGACCAACGAATCGACAGTTAATATAATATTAGATAGTTTACAACTCGTTTGTTGAAGGATACAGAATTTAATTTCCCTTCTCAATTTTAAATTTGATCATATTACCCGCTCTACGTTCTACTCCACATTTTGTTCCAATATGGCTGCCTCGGGTACAGTTTACCATTGATTTTAACATTGATTTTTATGCAATTACAGGGAGCAAGGTTTGATCTTTTAACGAAGCTAAAAGCTTTTTGCCACTTTTTATTACTGCAACGTGTTGCCAATTCGCCGCTAACTAACTTTTTTTTCAAAAAACTTTTAATCAGATTATCCGAGGTGAGTGGCCATCGGTCGCCATCTGGCGGCCATTACGATAAACACTCCATAGTAGCATAATCGTTCGCAAAAATCGCGAGAAGCTCGGGCACGAAATCCGCAAAAAAAAAAAAAAAAAAAAAAAAAAAAAAAAAAAAAAAAAAAAAAAAAAAAAAAGAAAAAATTCCCCCTCCCACCCCCATTCCACGCGCAAATATCATCCACCGCAATAAACGAATAAACGAACATAACGTGGTTACCACGTTAATCGCCGATATAATTTGTACGCGTACGATGAAAAAAATTCGTGCGACTCCCGTGTGTATTTGATCGGGGTGAGAGAGCGGGCAGTGCGAGGCGACATCTCTCGTCGCTCTCGTCAACAGTTTTTTCGACTATTATTTCGCTTTTTCTCGATGGTTATGGTTTCTGGTTTCCTTACCTTTTCGGACACTTCTGGGATCGTTTTTTCGACCGGCATCTTCAGTGTCCCCACTCGCCCGCCGTTACTTGCCCTCAAAATTCTTTCAACAATTTTCTCTCATACTCTATCATCTCTCTTTCTTTCTCATTTCTCGTTTCTTTTCTTTTTTTTTTTTTTTCTTTCTTTCTTATCTCGTTTGCTCGCTCTCTCAATATTCCGTCCGTTAACCATCGTGTAGGCATCTCGTTTTACTAGCCTTCCACATATACGTATATATTTTATATTTTTTTATTTCTCGCTCGTTCTATACCGTCCTATCCGATCTCTACTATATGTTTCCCGCACGCGCCTCGACTCTCGTCTGTCGCTGTGTCGCGCGTAGAACGACTCTATATAGGGGACAACAAAGAGACATCAGATATTTATATTTCTTTCGTATTTAATTCGTTGTTGCCAGACGGAGTATATTTGTGTATATATGTATATATCCTCCTATTCACTGGCCAATTTTCGCTCTCTTTCTGTCTCTATTTACATACACGCACAAAATTTATAAATTAAACGTGCGCGTACGCATACAATACTTTGTCCCTCGTTACAATTTCTTTTTCTTTTCTTTTTCTTTTTCTTTTTCTTTTTTTTTTTTTTTTTTTTTGTTTTTCGTTGAAATGTAATTTTTACGGAGTTGTCCCGAGCGCGTCCACCCCTTCAACTTCGTCGCTTGCGCGTGACTCGTACCACCCACGCGGACGCGTGTCGGTCGATTTGACGAATTCATTTCGACGATGTTCGACGAGATTAATATCGGGGCTGCGTCCGCGTTCGTGGCACGGCCCACGCTTTTCGGTTCCGTGCTTGCACCTTCGAGACGCTTCGTGACGTTCCCTGGCAATGGCGAGAGAATACAGGTTCGTGATTCTGATGGGAAAGATTTTTCGTTGCAACCATTTCGTATCGAATATTGCTCCAGACGAGCCATTGAAATCGTGAATTATTATTGAATATCGACGAATTTTTAAGAAAAATTTTTAAATCTATGTATATATACACATAATGATTTTAATGTGCAATTATAAATTACAATTGAAAATTACTTGCATAGTAAAACTTTGATCAACTTCGATCAACGACGATGAAAATCGACTTTAATTGGAATTTAATCTTATTGTTAATGTTACGCGCGTAACCCGTGCTAAATTTTCTGAAAAGATTTCGTTGTATCGCATACTTTACGCGCATTAACTCTACGATTAATCACGGTCTGGATTAAACAATCCAATCGGTTGTTT
>NW_006263723.1:164767-174312 GCF_000469605.1 Apis dorsata | reverse complement strand
AAAAAAAAAAAAAAAAAAAAAAAAAAAAGAAGGAAAAAATAAAAAAAAAGAGAGAATCGTAAGACACGTGTAATCGCGAAATATAAATATATCGTATAAATATATCGAGAAAAACGATATCATAATTCGAATTTTTGTACGCGCGCGAATTTCTATAAATCAATTTACACAGAAGTTGATTCGTCTATAAATAAGTTGGCTCATAAAGGAACGGTGACGCAACAGTGATTCTGGCCACGCCGGTGTGCCAACGCGTTCGAAGCAACGTTTCGTTCGCTCGATTAATCGCATTATCCAATCAGATTAAGTTGCTATTGCCGGATATCGACATTGTGCCAGACATCACGTTTCGATCAATAACGATTAAACTATTGAAAGGGAGAGGGGATCGTCGATCGATATTCCGAATATTCGACTCGTTTTTGAATTTGAATTGATCACGCGATCCTTGAATCGCGCCATTGCCACGATCCTCGCCACTTATTTTTTACGGAGCCATTCGTCCATATATGCACGAAAGAAATTTGTAATTTTTTTTTTTTTTTAGGAAAAATATCGTTTCAACGAGTCTCAAATAATTGATGGTTAAAAAGGGATTGGAATTTAAATTTGATCTATATCTATATTTTTAAAACGATCCGGACGGTATGGATCATATTGTAGATCATTTAGAGTCCCCAAAAAATGGAGTGTGATCGAGTGACTCGACAGGAGTCAGGATCGCGAATCTCTCGACACACTCCAAGTACCAATCGATCGATGGCACTCGAGTCCTCGAGTGCTCGATCCGGATTGACCCAGAATGCGCTCCCCAATCTATCTATCCTTCCCTGTCCCCGCAATTATCCCTCGATTAACCACCGCGATAAAATAACCGATAAATAACCGGAAAGAGGGACTCCGTGGCTCCGCGAAAATTCGAAAACTCTCTGCTCCGAAAAACAGTGTTCGAAACAGTGGGATTTTTCTCGCTCGAGAGGCGCAAGCGTGTCTGTCGATCGGAACCGTTTTTCTTGCTTAAAATTAGTCGCGTAGCTCGTGCTGGTAAAAAAACTTGTCATCGTTAGAGAAATGTATGCATACCTTCGAAAAATTCCAAGAATTTTAATATGGATGGATATTAAATTAGAAAAAAAAGAAAAATTATTTACGAGCACGAGATCCCCGCGATTTGCTTAAATATCTAAGATTCAAGTATCTCAAATAGGCGACCAACGTTTTTAGAAATTCAATTAGAAGCAGCGTTCGACATTGTAGTATTGTTAGCTACGAGAAAGAAAAGGAGGGGGAAATAAATAAATAAATAAATAAATAAGTAAATAAATAAATAAATAAATAAAGAAGATCGATAGAAGCAATCGCTGGTCGCCTGTTGATTAATTTGAAATAATATATTATCTGAGCGAGTAGCGCGAACGAGCGTGCAGAGTCGCTCGTCCGCGCTTCCCGCTGTGCACCTGCAAAAATAAGTACAACACGTGTATATAAATGAATTAATGGCGAATGTATACATATATATATGTATGTATATATATATATAAGTATAAGAATGTTCATGCACACCTCAATCTTTCTGCCCTCAACCACGGTGCCGTGTAGCCTCTCACGTGCCCGGTCCGCGTCAGCACTATTTGCGAATGTTACAAAACCGAATCCCTGCATGCAAGGACAGACAAAACAACATGCATTAAACTCAACTTACAGACTGCCAGCGCTCGGCAAACAGCCGACTGGCAGGCCCGACATTTCGTGCTTTTCTTGTAACGCTTGTACAAAATTTTCATTCGTGTCTATTAATACGAATTAAAAAAAAAAAAAAGAAAGAAAGAAAGAAAAAAAAGAAAAGGAAAGAAAGAAAATAATAAAATAAAAGGTGAAGATGTTAAACAAGGGAGAATAGAAAATATAATAATAGTAGTGATAATATTAGGAGGGTAAGATATCGAAAGAAAGAAAGAAAGAAAGAAGAGGTGAGAGGAAAAGGCGATTTTTTTTGAAACGGCCTTCGAGGCCAACGAGTGCATTTTTCGTGGGGGTGCTCCGCGTGCAACTCGCGTGGGAAACCTTTCCACGCGTATTTAAATCGAATTCGTGCCGATTCGACCGACTTTTCATTCAACTATACGCGAACGAAATACGAGAGATTCTTTCGAGTTTCTTTTCGCGTTTCTCGGCCCCCTCTTTCATCTTTCGGTCCTCGTCTTTTTCAACTCTTAAACCTATTCTTCCGTTTATTTCTCGAATCTCTCGCCGTACAATGGCCGTCTGCCGCTAATTAATTCTCGAGATCCACTCTCGAGACGCTGCCTCGAGGGGCGAAACGAAAAGTTTTGCGGAATTTCTTTCGGCGCGCGTCCCATCATGGTCCTCCCTACGTCTTTACGAAATTCGTGGAAACAATAAACCGGATGAGTTTTCATCGGCGACGATGAGCAAAAAGTTCTCAAGCGATGCTCAATATTTGAAAAATAATCCTTTTTCTTTTTCTTCTAAATTTAAATTTTCAACAAATTTTTTTCTCAAAGCGATTAAGATTTTACTTTAAAGGTAAGGGGAAATGTTGTTATTCGCGTTATCACGAAGAGGGAGAGATGTAAGAAGGGCGGCGAAGGAGAGCACTCGTTCATAAATACGGATGGAGACGGATAAAAAGCACGATATTTGCCGAAATGTCGGTTTGCCAGAGAGTCTGCGAGCGCGTCATACTGCTTACGGAGACGCACCAAACAACGTGCAACAAATAAGTAAATATAAAATCATGGTAAGAAATCATGGTCATGGTCACATTAATCATCTCATTATCATATCATATCATATCGTGTCATGTCATCATGGTCATCGTCATATCATATTAAAGACTCTTGCTTTGTACCGAGAGGTGCGTGTACGAGAAAAAGAAAATTAAAGATATGACATAAAGGAGGTTAGAAACACTGGGATGATGGGAAAGGATGATTTTGAGACGGTATCGAATAATCAGGTGTGTGTGTTTGTGTGTGTATGTGCCGTGTGTGCTCGTGTGTGCCATTCGTCGTGTGCAATCGCTTTGAATAGAAACGTTCGATAAGAGGAAAAAGAAGAAGAAAAAAAAATAAATTGGAAAAGCATCGAGATGGGCTATGAATCTTCGAGGGAAATTCTTACTCTTATTGATTGTAAAATATATGATGCTGACACGCTCACACCTTCGTTGATACTGTCGGAGAAATATAATATATCCTCGAATCTTTATACGCCCTTAATTCCTGACTTTAATTTCCCTGAACCATAACTCATTTCAACCTTTTCACAGAAAGAGAGAGAGAGAAAGAGAGAGAGAGAGACTTATAACCTGTCGTACACTTGAATCAAATTTTGAACAAACCTGAACTAAATTAAATTTTAACGATAATTATATTTAATTCTTTCGAATTCGAAGGATTCGAAAACTCAATAATTTTCAAAAGATAAATAAATTGAGTCTGTGCTTCGATTCGAAAACGAAACGTGTTTCTCACCCGAGGAAATTAATTTCAGGCAGAGAGGGAAGAGAGAAAGAGAGAGACAGAGACGTGGATGGATAATCAACTTCCTCTCGTCTCGGTCCCCTCTCGTTTCTGCCAGGAGCGGTTACGTGTATCCAGACTGTCGCCATCGCTGAGAAATCGTATTAAAGTCAAATCAAATACGGCCTCTGCTCTCGAAGAAACGCGAAAGGAGGGGGTGGATAGAGTGCAAAGTTATCGTATTCCCCGCGTAATACAGGTAGGGGGAGAGGAGCTTGTTTCCTCTGTCTTCATCCCTCTCTCAAGAAACATCGTAACTCGTTCCACTGTAATCGAATCGATGGAAGAAAATTGAATTGCCCTGTGGAGAATTCCTCTCGAATAATCGAGAGCCACCATTTCTCATTAATTAATCGAGGGGTGGTTTAGGGGGAGGAGCTGTTTGGTTTTAATCGAGGATTGGGGCCGAGTTTTGAGATTTGCGAAAGATTTCGAAATCGTTTCGGATCCTCGACGGTGGAAATTTTGGGATAAGTTTAAGCTTAACGATCAATAAAAATTATTGAAGGAAGTTAATTGGATATTGGATGACCAATAGTCACGCGAAAGATATTCAATACTTTCGACTGATTGAGAATTTTTATATTAAAAAATCTCGATCGAAAGGAGAAATGGGAATTTGTTTGGCGAAAAATTCTTGGGACAAACTCATTCGACCGGAAGATTCGAGTCCTAGAAGTTTTCCTGCAAGTTTATAAATTATGCAGTGGAATTTTTAGAAACATGCATTTTGAACTTTTGAATATTTTAATCTCCTACTTCCTACCCACTTTCGTCCTGAAATTTTTATTCTTCTCCTTTCTCTCTTTTTTCCATCGTCATCGTTAAAAATTTGAAACATCCTTACTCCCCGAAGAAAAATTATTTTAACCAACGATTATTTTCTCCTCCCCGCAATCAACGAGGAAAATTCGACGAGAATGAACGCAACCGATAGAACTCGATGTACGTGTCATAGTAAACAATAAACCGTATCGCTGAACGTTATTAAACAATATTTCTGCGTGGATAATTCTCCAGATGACTTGTTCCGACCGGCGCAAAGCCTTTCAATCTCTCTCGATTCACGTTCACCGGGCGGAAATCAATTCGTCATTTCAAAATGACGGATTATTTAAAGGAAAAAACAGATGTTAATCGCAAAATTTATCGACTCGATACAGAAATTTATTAAAATAGATGAACTGTGCGCGTACATCATACGCGTTGTGCGTGAATACAAAATGTAATCGATCAAAATTTTCCGAGAAAAACGATAATTCATAATCACGATGCACAATATAAAGTTATAAATTTTTTTTTCTAAATATATAGAAAACTTTTCTCTAACTATTCACAAAGCTTCGAATAATTTTCCAACAAACTTTCAAATTTATCTTATTACCACTATCTTGATGTTTACGATGTTTTACATTACTTCATTTTCCACTTCCGTTTTAGAAAAAAATTAAATTTCCCTTGGAGAAGCCATGGTAAAGAAATAAGGAAAAAAAAAAAAAGAAAAGAGAAGGAGGAGAGAGCGTATATACGCGTTGAAAGAACAACGATCGTCCGTAAGCGAGATTTCAGCTTGGTGGAAAAGCGTCGTTTGTCCCTTATTTTTCATCGAATTTCTTACGACGAGTCGCTTCGACGCGATCCACTTGGGAAATCAGCATAATGTCGATAAGGCAGGTCCGTAGTGACAATGCCTCGGGCTCGAGAACGCGAGGGATGAGGGGGGGAAGGAATCGAATAATCGACAAATCGATTTGCATCGCGAATAGAAGGCAGGCTCTCGCCCTATTTCGAATCTCGCCACATGGTTTTCTGCAGGAACTTTCTCTGTCGTCATTGTTTCGAAATTGAAGGCTTCGAGTGGTGAAATATCACGAACCGGGTGGGTAGGAGGGGGAGGGAAACGAGAAATAAATTTTGCAGGAAGGAGAGAAATCGAACGAGCGCGTTGCTCGACGCTATTTCACTATTTTTGATCCTTTGCTATGAGGTCAGTTCATAAGTTCAAGCGTATTTTTAGCTAGTTGTAAAATAACATGGAAGTACGAGGCAGGGGATTATTTTGATCCGCGATATATTGGATATTGTGCTGTAATAACGTTTCATGTAAAAAATTTTGTATTATTTTAGCGTGAACGAAAATTTTTAATGTGAACGAATTCTTAATTTTAAACGTGACATAAATGACACGAATTAACGTCTTGAGCTGTTATTGGAATTTTAAAAAAATAGGAAAACAATGACGTTATGATATTAAATTTATTTTCAAAATTTACGACGTTATAAAATATTACTGGAACTAAATATATTTCTCCTAACGATTTTTCCAAAGAATTACGAGATCTATATTCATCGAATATTTCCCCACAATAATATTTGAACAAGTACAATTAAAATTACGAACGCCAATTCGATCATTTTCGATTAAAAAAAAAAAAAAGAATTGACAACGAAGACGACAAATTGAACGAATTTTCGAAATTTCCCTCGGAAAAGATGATTGGAATAAAAATTTAAAATGTAAAAGAATCGATTCTATTTTTCGCCCAGCGATTTTTCTCGAGGATAACGAAAAAAGGGGGGCGTTCTCGTCCCGAAGCGAGGCAGTTCTCGTGACGGCGAGATCGCGATCTTGGCGAAAACCTCCTTAAAGCCTTATCGGCTTTCGGAAAATTAAGGTTGGCGTGCAATGCGCGACCAGCCACGGAATCACCGCGCCTGCCGCTTTCTCCTCTTTCAGGAAATTAATCCACGCTCAGATCACTCTTACGAGAAATCTTTCACCCATCGCGGCACGAGTTTCAACGTTAATCCAGTTAAAACGAAATCACGATCACGCCCCTTCGTTTCACTCTCCGGAATCCATCTCTAGAGATATTTCAAGGAATCAAGTTCGAACACCGTGAAATCCCCTAGACTTTCTTCACATTTGTCCAATCCACTTCTAGGGGTTTTTGAAAATGGAGGATAATAAAGCTTATCGAGAAGGATATTTTTACTTTGTACTTAATGTTCTTTTAAAAACTTCTAGATAACATCGATATACGTGTAAAAGTAATTATATACCTCTATTAAACCGAATAATAATTGCAAATTTTCAACGTCGATATTCCGGAGGAAAAAAAAAAAAATTCATCGAAGCAGGGAATTACTTAATTCTAAAAAGTCGATGAAAAATATACGATCTCCTCCTCCGGGTAAAATTTTAATCGGGTAATATTACCATAGAAGAGAGTGGAAAGTTTATAAAACTCTTTAGAAAGTGTCGAAAAATTGGAAACTTGGAATTTAAGCAAGGCCGGAAATCATATTTTAAATCTCCATTGTTATTTTTCAACCCTTTGAGGACGATTACGCTGTTGAAAAAAATGTAATTACACGATTAATTTATCGCGATCGCTCCCTTCCTCTCGCGGATCTTCCACGTTGGATCTCGGAACAGGAAGAAAGATATTAGAAAAACAACCAGCATGCTCGCCCGATAAAACAGGCTCTTTGTCACGAACGAAATCATGCTCTAACCTTATCGGGCAATTTATCTACCCGCCTGCAATTGAAAATCGAGCTTCCCTTTGACACGAACCGGAACTGTTTCGAGCTTACATCTGAGTATTATATCGCGGAAGCGATTTACAAACTATCGAGAAACAAAAAAAAGGAGAACGATGAAATGTGAAGATGGAGAGAAATAAAATAATGGCTCGGTTGAAATTTAATAAAATAGGATAAAATCATCGATTCTTTCTTTTTCAACTTTAAGTCTCGGTTCATGATGATCCTAGAAGAAAAAGAAGCGAATGTAAACGAGAAAAAGAGAGTTAAAAGTATCTCAAAGGTTGGGTTAAATATCCTCTTGAAGGAAACATTTTCTTTTTACGCGTGTTTTCTGAATAAATTTCAAAGTTGGGATATCATCAGTAGTTACGTAGTATTTAAAGAAATCCATTTTGATCTACGTTCTCTTCTGTAAACGAAGCCAGTATCCATTAATTTTCTTTCCAAAAATAGTGGAATGATACCGGATGATCCGCTTCCCGTATGTAAATTTATCCCAAGTTGATTCGAATTCGAAGACCATTAATTTCCTTCCTCTTAAAAATGATGGAACGAAATATGGGTGAATTATTTCATGCTTCTCAATATCCAATATTACGATTCTATTCTTGCGAAACTGTCAAAATCGAACCGATCTTATAAAATATGAATCGAAAATTAAATCTGGACGACACATTTCCGTTCCACACTCTCGTCGAATATCCAAATTTACGAGAAACGGGATTCGCCTCGCGATGAATTAAACAGAATCGATTAGAATCGATAATGTGCAGCAGTAAATAAGACGTATCTATCCAGCCAGGAATAGACGCGATCTTCGGATGATTGATTGGCCTGTGCCGCGTGATTAATCGTCGTCGTGTCAAAAGAATCGTGAATCGAGAACCTTCGATTTCTTTCTTCGATTGTTCGAACATTGTTGATCTTGTTCGAACGAGACGATTTCTATTATCTAAACTATAGATTAGTTAACAACTGGATGCCAGACACGAGAGCGAAATTAACGTTAATTTCCAGGTGTGAGCGCGTGCTTTGGAAGATACAAAGGTCTATCTAGATAAGAATGTTAATCATGCGACATGTTAAAACGCGAAAACGTTGAACAATATTTTCCGAAACCGAAAATAGACCGGTGTTGATTAATTATTCTTTCCTTAAGAAAATTGGAACGATGATCATTATCTCGAGGAATTATCCTCGAGGAATTTTTTCTGATTGATGAGATTTTTTTTTTAGATTGTTTGCACAGATTGCTGCTTCGAGAGTTCAGCAATTTTTTAAATCTTCCGTTATAATTGCACAGAGGTTGAATATTTAAATTGTAAATTGTAAGTGAAGATTAATGGAGAAAAAAGAGGATGGATATGAAATCTCGTTCTTTTTTTTTTGGAAATTCATGCATTCGAAAGATATAAGATCTGACGTATTATCGAAATAACATATTATCACAACATAACGAATTCGACGAAAATTTCACGAAACATTCTCTCCTTTCAGATCAATCTTCTGCAATATATTCAATATCAAGCTCCATCGACCATTATTCGGAAATTTACACAGGTTAAATATTTTTTTCCTACGTGAAAAATTAGAAACCAAAATTGAAAAAAAAAAAAAAAGAGCAGGAGGTGATTTCAGTGAGCCTATCAACGTGTACCAGAAACAAATCAGCAAAATGATCAAAGGGTAAAATGTGCAATTCGCCTCTGAACGATAACCGATAACACGATAATTAAGCGGATAATCGGTGTGTGCACGGTGACGGTGGTTTTCGTGTGGCTAGACGTGCGTGTACAAAGTGTTCAAGGATGATAATTAGAGGATGTAGGAGGGAGAGGTTGGAGAAATGGAGAACGAAGAGAGAAAGAGAGAAAGAGAGAAAAAGAGAGAAAGAGAAAGAGAGAGAGAGGAACTCGAAGAATACTTGAATATTTGTGACCGAAGCTGGCAAACAGCGATATAAAAGCGCACAAAAAACAATACGAGATTTAATATTATATATATTATATCTATATATATATATATATATTTGATATATAGATACATATATATAGATATATATTTAATAAATACGTTTAATAAATAGAGAAAGAGAAAGAGAGAGAAAGAGAGAGAGAGAGAGAGAGAGAGAAAGAGAGGGGGATGAATTAAGAGATAATAGGAGTATACGCGTAAGTGTGTGACTTCAAGTGTTTTCTTCGTATATGTGTGTAATTCTTTTGTGTCTTTCTTTCGTTTTTTTTTTCTCGATGAAAATGGCAATGGAAGATCTTTTTCCTCGTCTGTCTACTTTTGTTTGCTCCCTACGTTTCTCTCTCTCGTTTCAATCCACTCGCTCGCTCACGCTCGCTTCTTCCCTTCTCTTTGTTTCTCTTTCTCTATAGGATAGGAAAATATTGGAAAATATTCGGCCACGATTTTTATTCTTCCGACCATTCTATATCATTG
>NW_006263723.1:163068-164542 GCF_000469605.1 Apis dorsata | reverse complement strand
AAAAAAAAAAAAAAAAAAAAAAAATTGCAGGAGTTTCAAGGCTCGGTAATTTCGAATTTTTTCCATTTCCGAATCGATCGAAACGAAACGAATAATTTCTAATTTCTTTTCGAACAGTTCAAAGAGAGAGAGAGAGAGAGAGATAGAATAGAGGAGAAAAAAAAAAAAAGGAAAAAGAAATTTTTCAAGGCGATATCGATAATTTTAAAAAAATTATTTCGAATAAATAGAATTAGGAATTTTTGGAGAGGAAATGGAGGATCGATCGAGGAAAAAGAGAGAGAGAGAGAAAGATAGAGATAGAGAGAGAAAGAGAGAGAGCGAAAAAGAGAGCGAGAGAGGGACAGTAGAGAGTAAATCGCAACGAGAAGAGCCAAACGACACGTGATATTGGAACGCCGGACAAAAAACTGTTGGTGAGATCGAAAGCAGCATTTCTCTATCCTAAAACACATACGTGAGTAATAAAAGAGGTAGAAGCATGGGCCGTTTCATTAATACCTTCGACTTCGCCTAGACAAAAGCGTGCGACTACTATTTACATATATAATAATGATATAACAATCATAGATAGAGGTACGTACAGATGTGTATGTATGTAATTAACGTGTATTCTTTGTGCTCGTGTGTCAATATACATATATGTACGTATATATTGATTAGATATATATATATATATATATAGAGAGAGAGAGAGATACTTAAGAAACTTCGGAAGATGCAATGGTAATATAAATATATGTACGACATCATGCTGTTTGCGTTGGATTGTGACATACAAAATGTCTGCTCGTGAAAAAAAATCTAACAACTTTTCGTTTTATTATTCTTTCTTGAATCGATATTTTTTTTTCTTGCTTTTTTTAATAAATAAGAAAAAAAATAGAGATCAGTCATTCGGTTTGTCGCAATCCAACACTTGCAGGTGGATTAGTAATACTCGCGGCGTTGTTTGTGGAATCACAAATGGGGCGTGTAGCGAGACTATATAATATAAATTAACAAAAGTGTGTCTCTCTCGAGAAAAGTTTCGAAAACGCGGGTCTCTGAGGTTGGAAAGATCGATTCGAATGGACAGGCAGCAAATCGCTGTTTAGCTCTCAACTATTTTATAATCGTCTCCTGCTTACGCCTCTTTATAATCGTTTCTAATCGTGTAATATGCGTGTCTCTAACGTGTGTTGTTCCTCCCGATGTACGAATACGTTTCTTTCTCTCTGTGTATAATTAAGTGTGACACGTGTATATGTATGTGTATACCGGCCTTGAAACGCCTTGGGAAACTTGTCAAAGAGAGAGAGAGAGAAAGAGAGAGAAAGAGAGAAATAGAAAGAGAAAGAGAGAGAGAGAGAGAGGGAGAGGGAGAGAGAGAAAGAAAGAGAAAGAAAGAGAGAGAGAAAGAGGAGGATAAAAATGGAGATTGGTTAGATGTAGCTTTGGAAAAAACGAGGTGTGACAAAGTTTCATCAAATCA
>NW_006263723.1:162439-162909 GCF_000469605.1 Apis dorsata | reverse complement strand
GGTCTCCTCCGCGACCGGAAGTGGCGGCAGCCGGCCCACCGGGTGCACCGTGTGTCCGCTGCTGCGTCCATCTTGAAACGATCTAATTTTTATTATTACTATTTCCTTTTGTTTTATTTTTTCATCAATTCTATCGATCTTATTTTTCTACTATCTATTATTATTATTACTATTGAATGATTATTTTTATTTTGAGAGATCGATGATATTTTTAGAAATATTATTCAAAACGACGCAAAAGAATAGTGATGAAAGATCTCGAAGCATTTTATATTAGCTGCCATTGAATTATTATTATTATTATTATTTTTTGTATGTCTTTTGCTTTTTACTTTTCTTTTTTTCTTCTTCTGTAAATATTACAGGTTTCGATTGAATTGTAAAAAGACGATGAGAAGATCGAATAATGGAAAGGATCGTAATATAAAGAGAATCGTAATGGAGGCGATTCGTCTTGGTGGAAGAATATT
>NW_006263723.1:159585-162376 GCF_000469605.1 Apis dorsata | reverse complement strand
TTTTTTTTTTTTTTTTTTTTTTTTTTTTTAGTTACTTTTAGGTACCACAGTTCGTCAAAAGCAGCTGCGAACACAGTTACGCAAGGTGCACCGAGCTGCCTTATAACCAATGGGAGCTAAATAATGATAAAATGCGGAATGCTAGCTAGTAAAAATGCAATAGCTCGTCTAACAACTACGAGAACTAACACCATTGGTTATATTATGGTATGTATGTACGTGTCACTGGCACATACTCAGCGCGAGACAAGTGCGCTCACCGACTTGCCCTCCACGAATTAATTCTCTCCTTTTAAAAATTCAACGAACGAGACGAGCTATATCCTTTTATCAAAATCAAATTCTACAAGATTTAAGAAAAAAAAAAAAAAAAAAAAAAAAAAAAAAAAAAAAAAAAAACAACGAGAAAAAAAAAGAAAAAAAAAAAAAAAAAAAAACAACGAGAAAAAAAAAGAAAAAAAAAAAAAAAAAAAAACAACGAGAAAAAAAAAGAAAAAAAAAAAAAAAAAAAAACAACGAGAAAAAAAAAGAAAAAAAAAAAAAAAAAAAAACAACGAGAAAAAAAAAGAAAAAAAAAAAAAAAAAAAAACAACGAGAAAAAAAAAGAAAAAAAAAAAAAAAAAAAAAAAAAAAAAAAATTAAAAAGACAAGTCGATAAGCGCCCTCCTCCGCACCGGTCTCAAAGTATCTCTTCTCCAAAATGCTGCACTTCATTAGGGATGCCACATTCCATTTACATTGACGAAGCTTTCGAGAAAAGGTCTCTCTCACAGATTCGCGCACTCATCGTCACACACTCATCTTATATCTATCGCCTTAAATCTAAATCTGTCGCGTTACCGAAAACCGAGCGCCACCGGCGTCGACGTTTCCATTTCGAAACGGAGGGATCGATCGATCATCGATCGACGATCATTATCGTTTCGCGAGGAAATCAACGTGACCCGCGTGGTCGAGCGATTTTCCAGGATGACGCGTTTAAGTTATACTAGTTATAATTCGGCTCCGTGACGGGGTCAATGCAGAGAAGCATCGTTTCGTGATCTCGAATCGATTTTCGAATTCACATCCCATGTCTTTTTTCGTTTTCTCTTTCCCTTTCTTTTCCCTTCCCTCCCCTGGTAATTGCACACGGATTCCACGGTGTGGAGACCCCGTCACGTCCTCGCGATCGCTTAAATGCTAAAAAGCGATGGCAACGCGGTTGTTCGCGCATATTTCCAAGGGAACACCACCGTCGGCTTCCATTGAATTTGCAATGCAAAAGGTGACGTCCTCGGTGCCATTGTCGACTTGTTGGGATCTCTGACGCGTGATGAATGCCGACTTGTACCTCGAATTATACGAGGGGCCGTTTTTCCACGATTTATCACGGTTCCCTATCGAACGACTTTCTCGTTCCTCGAGCTTTCTCGAAGATCTTTGCAGCTATCACGTAAATTTTTTCGAAATTTTCCTTGATATCCTTTTGGAATATTGAAATATTTGTTTCTCGAGGTGCAATTTTTCTTTGGAATTTCGTAGAATTGAATTAAGATTGTAAATTAAGATTGTGACGTAGATTGATCATTTTTCGTGTTTTTATTAATTGAGAAGATTTTACGTATAAAATGTAGGAGAATGAATATTTTTAATTGAGTATCTCAATTAAAAAGATCTTTCATTGAAGTTCATAGAAAAAATAAATGACAAGAAGATCTTCTATCACTTTCTCTTTGAACATCTTTTTAATTTCGAATATTAACGAACAATTTTTAATGAAATCAACGTTCAAAGTTCTTTTCTTCATTTTAAATGTTAAACTTTATTTATACTATAAGAACGAAGCAAATTTTTAAATTAAAAGACTATTCAAAATTTAATATCCTATTAAAAAAAAAAATCCCAATAAAGAATCAATTCTTAAAATTTCCTATTACACTCTATATCCAAATCTCCATTAAATTCCATCACGTTCCAACACTTTTATCACACGAATTGTCACAACTGTGACGAAGTTTCTAGTCGTCGAAAAAATTCTTTTCTCTCTCTCTTTCTCACTCAGAAGAATCGCAACAATTGATTGATCCGAGAAACTAGTTCTTCGCGTACAAACTGGAGCGTGATCCTTTATCACTTTATCCAGAATACCGTGAAACCAATCACGACCACCCTAAGGGCGGAAGAAGGAAGAAAAGAAGAATGAAAGGAAAAAAAAAAGACACGTGTGCGGCACGGGATAACCATCGCGAACGAGTTTAATTAATCCTCTTCCAGCTTCTCTTCAGTAACTGGAACACGCTTATTATTCCTCCTGGGATTGGTTGTTCCAATGACGGATGCGAGCCGCGCTTCCTGTCAGGATTCTCTGATCGAAATAGACCTCTCCACCGTGACCTAATAGGCGAGCATTACCGATTGTCGCCCTCCTTCATTCAATTAGAGGCTCTGATTGATTGCTCGTCCGTTCGAGTGGCTATTAGCTTGATGAGAGTCTTAGGGATCTTTGATCGACGTTGTAACGTGGAACAAGTTTTATGCTCGAGTTCCCAAGATTTTAATTGCGCGGGATCTTGCGCGAATTTGATTTTTAAATAGCGAAATAGCTTGATCGAAGATTTAAATTTATCTCGTAATAAAGATCGACACGATCTTGCACGAGGATATTTACAATTAATGAATGGGAAATTTTCCGAAGATTCAGTATGGATTTAATTTTTCTTACAAGAATGAAAGTTTATTTTAATTCCATTTCTATTTGTTTAAGAAATAAAACAAGTACGAGAAATTTACGTAATGATTTGTAATCTGC
>NW_006263723.1:157883-159420 GCF_000469605.1 Apis dorsata | reverse complement strand
AAAAAAAAAAAGAAAAATCTAGCAATGCAGAAAATCATGAAAATCAAATCTTCAAATAATATAACCTCTTCTTTTTCCTCCAAAACAATCTTCGTTTCCTTCGCAAAAAAGGATCTCGTCTCGAAACATCGATACGAAAACATCGAGATGGGTATTCTGATTATTCGAGTAGTAACAATGAAATTCAGGAGAAGCGCTCTGAAAAGCGAGCTTGAATATGGAGAAGCTCTATCCATCGCGCCAACTTCCACGATCATCGTGCCTCCGAGAACTCCGTCCTCGAGTGGCGGAAACTCGGTGCAAGAGATCGTAGACCGTCTTCGAGCAATCATTATTCGAGGTCGTTCAAAATAATGGATTTCTGATCTAATTACTCGGGTAGGGATGGCCGTTGCAAGAGGTTGAGAATCCTCTTTCTTTCGCCCCTCGTTATTGCTACGCGAAGAAACTTTCCGCGCGATTTCATAATCTCGAGAAAAGTTTTGTCCAAGTTTTATGGGGCGGGGAACAAAGAGATTTTATCCTTTCCAACTCCAATTAACTCCGTTTGGGAACGGGTTGGTTTCGAACGCATCTAACACTTTTCACATTTCTTGGAAATGTTTCAAGTGCGTGCATTGTTTCCCGTTATGAATATTTTCATTAATCCGAATTCGAGTGAAGCTGGGTAATTTGGTAATGGGGGATTTCGTTTCCTTTTTACTCGACCGATATGAAAGTTTTCCACGGTGGATCGGAGTTAATTACGGAAACGTTTGAACGAGCAGGGGGAGAACGAAAAAGAATCGGAATGGAGTGGAATCCTCTGAGTTGAGAATAATATTGTTCGAAAGAGGGGGGAAAGAAAATTTCAGAGAACAATGTCGCGTCCGTATCGAACGAGTGTGTAAAAGTATTTTGCAATACAAAGGGAAATATTCTCGTTTGATTTTATTCGGTTAATTCATAGGATAGAAAAATATTAAAAAAATTGGAGGTAAAAGTTTCTGTTATATTATATCGTTTGTAATTTAAAAATCACAGAGACGTTGAGAATTTTTAATAAAAGGTGTCTACATCGTCTCGTTGTAGTACGATCCACTTTAAAATTTTAAATCAATATTTTTACACGTGTACGATTTGATGATCATAGACATATCGAAATTAAAATTTCCACAACTCGAAAGATATCGAAGATAATGAAATTTGAATATCGACGCAGCTTTATATCGATAAAAGCTTGATTGGTTTGTGTTAATCATAAAAGATGGTCATCAGAAGCGTAGTAGAAATTTGTTTTCACGAGAAGATGGGGGGCTCGATCATCCGGTGGACAATAGACAGGCGTGCGTGACATCGTCAGCAGCCGATGCTATTGGGTTAGTGGTACCGCGGGAGCTTGATGAAGTGCACTTGAGTGTACTTGACGCAAAGACGCTGAATATGCAAGCTCGCCGGATGCCGGCTGTCGGCACGATGTATTACTGCGGATCTTATCCAGACCGCTGTCATCCATATTGAAACCTATTTGCATTTCAAACTTCTCCTTCGCGCACTC
>NW_006263723.1:154235-156829 GCF_000469605.1 Apis dorsata | reverse complement strand
CCCTCCCCCTTTTCCTCCTCCTCTGCAAGCTTAGATTTTCCCATGCACGAACGAACCACGATTAAATCTACAACCTTTCGAAGTTTTGATTTCATTTCATTTCATCTCTTGGAAGGATGGATCTAGGATGCTCGAGGGAGATTAAATTAGAATCGTTGAATTTTGAATGGATATCGATATAATAACTTCGAGTTCGATTATATTGAGAGGCTGGCTTGATGATTGGAGAAGGAATTGTCGAAGAAGATTTGTTTGATCATTTGATCGAGGGATCATCTAAATAATTGGAAGGATTTTCTTGTGATTATTCCTCGATCTTTTTATGTTCTTCGTATTTCGTTGATAAAACAATCTAGGTGTGAAGAGTTCGGATACTTGGAGAGGAAAAAATCAGAAACTTCAAGATACAAAATTTCTAAAAAATAAAAAGTGTTAAACAATAAACTGAATCGAAATTGTTAAATTTAAAACAGAATGATTTCGAATTTCGAACTCTTATCGCTTCCTTTTCATTGAAACTCTCTATTTTCTCTTCCACGAGAAAAATCGAACGACACAAAAGAACCATCGTCCAGGATCGACGAAATAATCTTTCGGATCGAATATCGTCTCCTACCTACCAACTCTTCTCGAGAAACGTTTTCTGGACAATCCTGACTAACGAGAATCGTCCAAACCACACGGGGAGAAGCAATCTCAACGTCTCATCTCCCCAAGATTCCCTTGATATTTCATCCCCCGATTTTCAAAACCAAGGCCTTCCACCCTTTAATCCTAGAAGCTCGTCTCGAGCACGAGCAGCGAGACGAGGAAGCCGCGATAAACTCTCCCTTTCTCTCTCTCTCTCTCTCGTTTCGGGATTACACGGAGATCAGTCGAAGATTCTTGGCACGGAAGAACGGGTCGACAATGGCACCGTGTCGTTTTACACCACTTCTGGGACCGATATCTCGAAGCTGGACGACGTGAGCGTCGCCATCGCGCTGCAAAAGAACGCACGTTTCGAGGAGACGCAGCGTAACGACCCAGTTTTCACTTTTCTTTCTCTCTAAAGAAAGGAAAAAAAAAAAAACACCTGCCTTCCCTCCCCTTTTTCCTCGAACAAAAAAAAGTTTCCAGAAGGAAGATGGAACAATCCTCCCCTTCCTCCTCAATCGTGACGCTGCGTCCCCTGGAACGAAAGATTACGGGTCCCAGTGAGCGTCCTCGTGACCAGGTTTGTCCTCGCGTCCGAGTTTTCTTTCTTTCCTTCCTTCTTTCTTTCTTTCTTTCTTTTTTTTTTCTTTTTCGAAAAAGTTTTTCCACTGGAAAATGGGGAGAGAGACTGGTCACGTCCGCGCGATGATTGCGGCTGTGAGGGAATAAGGAAGGGAGGAGGTGAATCGAAGGAATGAAAGAGGGCACGGAGGTGAGAAGATTGCGAAAGTTAGGCGGATAAAAAGGTTGTTCGACCGACGAGAAACTCCGGTGGATCGGTTCTGGTGTTCCTCGTGTAGCCTTCGAACCAAACTCTCGGGGATTGTTCGAGCGAGAAACTCGTGGTGGCGTTGAATCGAGCGAGGGGGAGGAGGGGGAGTTTCAGGGGAGGGGATGGTGGCGGTTGGATTAACGTCGGGCGTGGAAACGAAGGGGAGGGTCGGTGAGAGATTTCGAGCGCGAATCCATCCTGGCGACGAGGATTTCGTGGCCCTGGGACGCGGCTGTGTGCATGTGTGTGTATGTGTGTGTGTGGGTGTGTACGTGTATGTGTGTGTGTGTGTGTGTGTGTGTGTGGCTTAAGTCTAACTGTAATTCTCAGGGGTGGGTTGACAGGGGTGGCTCGCAGCCTAAGGGCGACGTGAGCTTACCTTGCTTCCTCTTTCGTTAAATATGATTTCCACGTCGAGGATCGGCCCGAATTGCTGGAAAACAGAAAGCAACGTTGTCTCGAGAACGTGTCATCATCGTGTTCAACCCATTAAGGACCAACGGGGGGAAATAATATAAGTGAATTTATTCGAATAACGTAACGTTATATATTTCTTAAAAAACAAAAAAAGAAAAATGAGATAGAAAAATATCTGTTAATGATTTAAGAAAGATACTTTGTCACAATTTGTTGCAAATATTTCAATTACTTTATAGAAACATTATAGATATTTTGCACAAATCAAAGATAGAGAAAAAAAGAAAAAAAGAAATACGAGCAATAATATATCTCGATACAATTGAACAATTTAATTTCTTCAAAAATTACAGAATTAAGTCAAAAAATATTAACATATAACATATAATTGGTCCTTAATGAGTTAATATCAAAATGAATAATAAGGAATAATTATTATTTATTATTATTATTATTATTATTATTATGATACATCAAAACTTTCAACTACCACTTCCGTACCTATGAACGAATAATTAATTCACTCCCCCCCCACGATAATACAACACAATCACTCGTTAAACTTTTTGCAAAATGAAAGATAAATAATCCAAAGTTGAAACTTACCCCAAACATTGCCCTGAGATCAGGGTCTCGGAAGCGGAAAGGTATATTGCTGACGTGAAGGCGTTTCGGTTGACCTTTCAAGTCTGTACCCTGTGTTGCGGTG
>NW_006263723.1:134495-153797 GCF_000469605.1 Apis dorsata | reverse complement strand
CCGCCACTGCTGCCTGAAACACCTCCGACTGTCGTCGAAGATCAAGGATCGTGTCAGCATTAAAAAGCACCTCGTGTGTTCGAGATCGGTCTTTCAGCTTCCCCATCGAATTTTCATTATCTTTATTTTACATTTTATTAGAAAAAATTCGTATCAAAAGGAATCACAATTGAAATAAGATTTTCTTTGTTAATTGTTTTTCGAGAAATAGTTAGAGATCTTTTTCGATTCCTTTGGTGCTGGGTCGAGTTGTAAAATTTTGTAAGAAATTTCAAAGCTACTTTTTTTTTTTTTAAATTAATATTTTCCTCGCATCGTTAAAAATAATCGACAAATTTTCGCGTTTAAATTGTAATTGAATTCTCCAAAATTGATTGGGTTGAAAATGAAAAGAAAAAAAAACGAGGAGAGAGTTTGGCACGGGAGGGTGAGACGCGATCGTTAGCATTCCAGATGTCCGGATACTAGAAGCCGCAAGTAGAGACGGCTGTAAGTGGTCAGCCGCATGGCCGACCTTATCTCGCTTGCGCCACTAACGAGGCTAAGTGAACACACGCCGCGTATAGTCAGACGCAGCTGCCGCTGCGTGGAATTTCTACCCTCGCTACTGAATACCACCTTCAACTTTATCACGTCTGTTACTACTCTACACTACCAACTATCCATTGGAACTAAAGCGATTTCGACCGCGAGGACCGACTATTAATAAACGCTTAGCCGAACGACACGTTTCAACCAACCACCATATGGAAAATGTATGATGGTATACGATTATTAATTATTATTATTAATCTTTTCGCTTTATATATTATAATTAACAATTTGAGGATCTCTTGAGTAAGATGAAACGACGTGGGAATATCTATTGCCAAATTTTTATAAGAAATAGGACACACATGGATGAGTCGAAAAATATTGAAAATACTTTTCTTTTTTTTTGGCAATTAATTTCCTCGCGAATAACAAATCGAGTGGTGCTCAAACGTCTCATCGAGAAAGGAATTAATCTCATCTCTCCAAGAACGTGATAGATGGTCGATGAAATTTAGATGGGGAGGGATCTTAGAGCCTTGCCTCCTTTTCTCACCGTGGGAAACTCACGAATTATTCATCGAGCTTCGACATTGTCCACTATCCATCGATCCTAGATTAAGGATTCGAAGAGGAAGGATTTCGATATGCTTGCAGACGTGTTGTGCGACCCAGGTAGCTTGTTTCGTGGTGGATTAGAAGAACTTTGTCTTTTAGAATTTCTCTCGATAAAAAATTCTGTAGATTTAGGAATGGAAATCTTGTTATTTATTCTTTCAATGTTCGTTCCATCGGATCTCTCTTCTTTGAGGATTTTTTCTATAATATTGTATATTTATTTTTTTTTATTTAAAATCTGTTCGAGCAGAATCGATTCTTGAAATGATGAAAATTTTATATATATATATTTGGAAGATCGATAAAATAATAAATAATAATAAATAAAAGAATCATATGATGAGATGAATTCTCCGCAATTCTTACATCCATAATACTTTCCACCATTCGTGCGACGAATGACGTTTCAATTCGACGAATAAGAAGCCACGATACCGTACTCTTTTCCCTTGAAAATTATTTCTTGAATATAGATATTTAATATCAACGCTTTTCTTTTCTATTTACAGATTTATATTCAAGCAAAGAAATATGAAATATTTCCAAAGAGGTTTCAGTGAAATCTAAAAAAAAAAATATTTTCTGCAATTTTCTTTTTACATAAATTTAAAGTAAATACAAAGAGGATAAACGAATGTGATTTTTACATCTCTGTTTGAAAATATAAGAAGAGTCTGGAAGTGGGAAAGGTGTATTTTTCGACCGCAAGAGATTTCACGATCGAGTACCATTAACCCTGGAGAAACGTTTCGTAGATTCTCCGGGCGAAGGTCCTTCAGCTGACATAAATAATAGGGATTTCTCTCCACCCTGGCAGGAATTTATCGTTCCCGAAAACTGCGGGTCATTTGTTTCCTTCTCAATTCCTTTTAAAGGAGTGGCCGCAAAAATACACTGGGATCTGACACAAGAGGCAAGACCTTAGAACCAAAGAACAAACGTCATCAGTCTTCCCAGTTTCAGTTAGACCAACCAATTTCGTGTTAAATTTATGAATTCGCTGATGGAGAAAGAACAATCTGAACAATCTTTTATTCGAAAAAGTTTTCGTTTCCTTCCTCCCCTCCCCGCAAAATAGAGATTTATGTGTTTTCTTCTTACACTCGAGGTATCTGCAAGTATCTTTTTGGGTTACCATTTTATTTGTTTACGAAGATGCTCGTAAACTCAGATATAATCTTGCTAAAATTTCTCAAACGTTTATATAGTTTATCGATTTAGAAGTATCTGTGTAACAAGCTAACCTAGATTGTGATTTTTAAACCTACAATTAATAATCGTTTCAATTAAAATTCTATTCAATTCAACTTTTGCCTCTGTAACGATGTATCTTCAAAGTTTCCAAAGATCCTCTCCTTGTTATCTTTCCTCCATCTCGACACAAAATTTATTAATTAATATGAACGCGTATATCCCAGAACATCCCTCACGTATTTCACACATCATACACCTGATATTAATTCAAACGTTTGTAATTAGAAAATTACTGAAACGAAAATGATCGTAAACAGAATCCCAATTAAATTCGAAACCGCCAGTTTCAAAATTATCCCCGACATAAATCGAAAATCCTTCCAAAACCCTCTTCTCCTCCCGAAAATCGAAATTACCAAAGCCATCCATTTTCATTTCAAACGACTATCTCTCATCACCAAATTAATCCTCTCTCTTTCCCCACCTCTTCCAGAAAACCTCACACTCAGAAACAGTGTTCTCAACTCGAGAATCCCTTTCCAAGGGATGGAGCGGAGTGGATGATTCCACGTGGATGGAAAATCCGCGAAACACTCGAACTATCCTCGAGACGTCGGTTATCGATTAACGGAGAACAAGGTTGCGAATCGAAAAATTTTCGAGGCATCGGCAATCCGGAAAGAAACTTTGCCGGATGAAAACTGGATTCGTCTGGAAGCGAGATCCCCCCTCGTGAAAGGAGAGCGACGGCTCCATGGGAGCCCATTCACCGTGCTCGTTCAAAAGGAACTTTTAATTTGCGCCAACCAGCAGATTTCAATGGGCGCTCGACTTTTGGCATTGTGAGGCAAAACTGCGCTCCTCCTGTCTCGCCCACTGTGTTTCGCCCTGTGATAATGCGCTCTTCTTGGACGAGACGAGGCAGGTTTCGAAAGATGAACCGGTTCGATGAATTTGTTTTTCCTCTTTTCCAATTTATTGAACGCACAACAGTTAAGAAGTTAACACGATATTTTCAAGATTAGGAATATCGTAGGTGAATTGTAGAATGAAGAAAGAAGAAACTTTAGAATAAATTGTTAAGTTTTCGGGATATAGAGATGGATTATCGAATGAAATTCGATCTAACTTTTGCTCAATTCATTTATTTAAATTAGGTTTGGTTACGAAAGAAAGGGGGAAATTTCTAATCTGGATTGGAAGTGTGTAATAAATTTATTGAAAGAAAATTTTTGAAACGAGACGAGGCAGGTTTCGAAAGATGAACCGGTTCGATGAATTTGTTTTTCCTCTTTTCCAATTTATTGAACGCACGATAGATAAGTTAACACGATATTTTCAAGATTAAGAATATCGGAGGGTGAATTGTAGAATGAAGAAAGAAGAAACTTTAGAATAAATTGTTAAGTTTTCGGGATATAGAGATGGATTATCGAATAAAATTCGATCTAACTTTTGCTCAAATGGAATTCATTTATTTAAATTAGGTGTTTGATTACGAAAGAAAGGGGGAAATTTCTAATCTGGATTGGAAGTGTGTAATAAATTTATCGAAAGAAAATTTTTGGCTATCGATTAATTGTTAAAGGAATTTATATTAATGTATCTATATATACACACACACATTAGATTTGATTATCCGAATTATAGAGATGTCAGAATTAGAGAGAATCAGAGAATTTCTATCACGGTACATGAATTGTATAATTTGTTTGTCCCGTTGCAGGTCCATTATGAGATGTAGATAAATTGTAGAACTCTGGTTCTATAACAATGAATATTCCGGAATTAAGCGCTTTCTATAGACGATTGCGTATATAGACCATTTCGAATGCATTCTCCATTTGAGAATTATGCAAGTTATGGAATTAATTTTAAACGTGTTTAAGCTACATTACGTTAATTTCCTCTTAAGCAAGATACGAATGAAATTACATATACTATCTTTGAAAATATAGCAGTAAACATATGTATAATGAAATTGGAAATTGTAATACCGTGAAATGATTCCGTATTTTTTCGGAATTGAAAGTAGATTTTTAATAAAGGAAGTTTTCAAGAATGAAAATTCCTGAAATACTTCTCGATCCTCGAATTTTACGTTAAACAGTTCTACAGCAGTTGAAATCCCATAGATAGATATCTCTCCTTGAAAAACCAGATTCTCAAGTAGCTTTCTCCATGGACAGATTTTCAAGGTTCTTCGACTTCAAAAGTCCATCTCCAAAATCATCTTAAGTAGATCTTTGGATGCAGTGAATTTCGTGAGCACATCTTTCAAATCAAAATCCTTTACGATTACTCTTTAAGTATTCTCGATCGAATCGAGCTATTTTCAAAACAGATTTGAAGTTCTACCCCGCGAAATCATCTTCCTCGTTTCCAAAATAGAGACATTTTTACGAAAAATAATTTTTTGTGAGATAGCTTTTCAGAAGAATGGTATCAAAGTTCCACAACGAGTCTATCTTTTAATTGTATCTTCTAGTCTTTCAATTGCAAGTTTGCAATAATTATTAAACCCTTCCTTCTTCTAAACACCAAATAAAATCTCACTTTATTTTATTTATTTATTTTTTTAAACTACCTTTCGACTTTTTCCAACTCTTAAACACGCTGAATCGAATCAAAAGTTTGAACCTCGAAACAAAACAAATATGAGTTCCTCCTCGGATTCCTCAACTTTCGCATTTTGAACAATTACAAGATTTTCTTGAAAACGTTGAACAGGGGATTGCATGCGCAAAATGGTCGCAGAAGAACGAAATGCGGCTTTACGAGTCGGTGACTAACCGGGACCGGATAATTGAGGGACGGACAAAGCGGCCACGTCGTCCGGAACCACGACATTGTTCGAAACTCTTCACGCTTGGCTCAACCGTGTCCAAAATGCTCCGCGTGCCCGCCGTACGCCTGGGTTAATTAGATACGACCGTCCGACAAACTGTCCTCCGAATCGTACGTCCTGATTCTTGTCCCGTGATCACGATAATTCGCGGCCCCTGCTCAGATCAGGGTAGGGGAGGGCCTTGTCTCCCTCCACGCCGATTCCTCCGCATGTGTGCAAACTGTCGAGTGGTGGAATTTGGAATTCGAAATTGGAAACTGCGGAATTGAAATGGCAATCGAAGGATTCGAAGGTTGGGGGATATTTTAGAACGTTTTAGATAGTCAGTGGTATGTACTTCGAATTGGAAAATTAATTGAACACTTGTCTCTGATTCGCGTGGAAAATGTTGGATAAAATTGTTGACGTTTAAACGCGTTTTAGTTGCCGGAAAAAATTCCAATTTTTCATCCAAGCATCGTCCATTTCTTTTTTTTACAAATCATAATTATTAATCATGTTTGAAATTAAATTATGTGCTTCAATATTTTCAAAGATAGTTCGATAATCATTCTCAGGAAACGAAAAGAAAAATCAATTTCGTTCTGATATTAGGCGGGAAATTTGAAAGCTCCATAATTCCAACACATCCGCCAAAAAATTTATCCTTTAATTTTTCTAAATTCAAAAAAAAAAAAAATATCCTTGAAATCTTTCATTCTAATCCCTCCATTTTATGTGCTTCAATATTGTCAGAGATAGTTCGATAATCATTCCCAGGAAACGAAAAGAAAAATCAATTTCGTTCGCATTCTGATATTAGGCGGGAAATTTGAAAGCTCCGATAATTCCAACACATCCGCCAAAAAATTTCTCCTTTAATTTTTCTAAATTCAAAAAAAAAAAATATATCCTTGAAATCTTTCATTCTAATCCCTTCATTTTATGTGCTTCAATATTGTCAGAGATAATTCGATAATCATTCTCAGAAAACGAAAAGAAAAATCAATTTCGTTCGCATTAATATTAGGCGGGAAATTTGAAAGCTCCGATAATTCCAACACATCCGCCAAAAAATTTATCCTTTAATTTTTTCTAAATTCAAAAAAAAAAAAAAATAAATATCCTTGAAATCTTTCATTCTAATCCCTCCATTTTTTCCCACCGATTCAAACCAAACCAGACGAGATTCGCAAAGATTTATCGGGCCTTTTAATTAAAAAGCTGTTGTCGAGCGTGTCTAACTAACGTGGTAGCAAAGAATTACCCTCTCCCTCCCTCTCTCGGCCAGAATCCAGTCAGCCGTCTAGTAAATCGAATTAACGAACGGATTTACTTTAATTAGCGCGGCTAATTAGGCCGCTTTATGAGTCGCGCTAATTGCCAGGCGCGCACGCCATCCGACGACGAGTTATCGCGCGCTCAAATAAATTTCGATCGCGTTTACAATGGTGTTCGAGCTCCGAGAAGGGTTGGAAAGAGCGAAACAGGGGGGTATTCGTTTGATCGTGTCGATAAAAATCATGCGGAAGGAACAGTTGTTCTGCCTTCTCTGGCAGAATTTCTTTGACACGAACGGGGGCTGTAAATCAAGGGGTGACTCGAGCCAAGCGTCATCCTTCATTTTCTTTCGAAACTATGGAGGAAGAGGATCTTGCAATTTTAACCCCTTATATACGTCTCGTACGTTAAACGTAACTGAATATTATTATATTATCGTGTGAATTTCTATTTCGAATTTGAAGTTTATTAAGTTGAAATGAATGGAATCGAAAATTGGCAGGGAAGAATTTTATAACGAGATGAAAATTACGAGAAGAAAAATATATTATATTAAATTTCGACTTCTCCAGAGATTTAATCGAATTCCTTCATGAGTTCATCATCCCTCATCCCTTGATTCCAAGAAATTTTCGGAACTTTCGCAAATACCTTGCCTCGATTCTATGGAACTTTCTCGGAGCCCTTATTCCTCTTCTACTTTCGTTCGTACGTGCCTTGAATCATCGAGGCTCGTCGTAGACGTGACATGGCGTCGATTACGTGAACTTTTGTCGGTGTACGGCAAAGGTGATGGAACAAGGAGAATCTAGATCCAAGAGCTACTTGGGCCGGAGTTGGAAGCGCGGTTTGAGCGCGTCTATCGATGCGACCTCGGGGTCGCGGCGTTCTACCGCCGGAAGTGAGTGTTTCCCCACCTCGTACCGGCAATGTCAACGAGCGGTACACGAAACGGTTTGATAAATCGGAGGATTTTTTTTATGGAGGAATATTACCATATTTTTTTCGCACGTTTCGTTCTTCGCGGAAATGAAAAGAAGATGTCTTCCCAACGATAATTTTTTTATACGGTTCTACGGTTTTGAAGAAGAAATCTCCCTTTTTTAAGAATATGGATAAATTTTTTTCATTATAATACGCGAATTAATTTATTTTCTATTTGATTCTCAACAAAATTATTCTCGTGAATTAACTCTTCACTCAATGAACATTATTTTACAATTAACGTGCTAAATTATAAATTAATTCCAACGGCAGATTATTTCGATTAAATCGATCGTAATCAATCTCTAATTAATATCCAGCAAGAATGGATTGCAACATTAAACTAATAAATCTTAATCAATTAATAAACAACAATAACAAATAACTTCTCGAAACCAGACGTTTATAGCCATCACAAACGGTCTTAACGCGCGTTATTCACACTCGTAAAAAAAAAACCCATCAACGTCAACTTTTAACTGCGAAAAATGAAAAATTCGTTTATCAAAGTCCTCCTTTTTTACCTGCAAATTAACGAGTCGATTGATCTCCTTATATACCTAAACAAACCTATTCAAATTTTACAATTACAACAATTACAACAATTGTACCGACCAATCTCGAACGAAAAGCAAAATGACGAATGAAAGCGTAATGTATAACAAAAAAAAAAAAAAAAAAAAAAAAATACATGTATATGCACAACTCCCAATAGCCTGTTGATCGACGCCGTTTGGAGGCGGGGGCGGGCTGAAGCTGGCCGCGGTCGGGGCACCGGGGGCGGTTGGATGTGGGGCACCAGCCGGCGGTGGAACCTGGGGGCCGCTGGGTGGTGGCTGTTGGGGTGCGCCGCTGTTGTCCTCTTTCACCGGCACCGGGGGCGGTGGTTTCACCTCACCGGCAGCCCCTGCCGCCCCCACGACACCCGCTACGCCGTTCACCGGCGGGGGGAAGACACCCCCACCGTAGGGCGCAGCCATGCCTGTCTGCACCATGTGCTGCGAATAAGAATAGCATATGTTATTTCGATGGATATTTTTAAGTAGATATATATGGTAGATCAGAAGAAAATCATGAGAGATTTAATATTCTTGGAGTCTCGTGTTCAAGGAATGAAACGAATACGTTTCTGATAAAAAATGTCGTAGAATCTCAAGTGAATTTCGAGGAGATAATCTTTGAGGTTTGATATAGAGGATAGAGAGTTAATTGATATATTTCTTTATAGAATAGCATATGTTATTTCGATGGATATTTTTAAGTAGATATATATGGTAGATCAGAAGAAAATGAGAGATTTAATATTCTTGGAGTCTCGTGTTCAAGGAATGAAACGAATATGTTTCTGATAAAAAATATCGTATAATCTCAAGTGAATTTTGAGGAGATAATCTTTGAGGTTTGATAAAGGATATAGAGGATAGAGAGTTAATTGATATATTTCTTTATAGAATAGCATATGTTATTTCGATGGATATTTTTAAGTAGATATATATGGTAGATCAGAAGAAAATGAGAGATTTAATATTCTTGGAGTCTCGTGTTCAAGGAATGAAACGAATATGTTTCTGATAAAAAATATCGTAGAATCTCAAGTGAATTTTGAGGAGATAATCTTTGAGGTTTGATAAAGGATATAGAGGATAGAGAGTTAATTGATATATTTCTTTAAGAGTACAACACCTTTGGAGGATAAGGATGAAACGAATACAACTCTTGATAAGACAAATTCGTCTTATCGATGTAAAGTGAAAATTTGATGTTAATTAATATGTGGGATGTGTTTGGAGAGGCGAAGAAACAAATTGTTAAGTCACGGATAATTTAGAATACTAAAATTTGTGATAAGTACTCGATTTCTTTTAGTAATCAAATTAATCTCGATAAAATTCGAGTCGTCTTTTAATATCACGAGAAGTGATAGTGTTATTGATACTATGAAGTAAATAGATCACTTTTGTGAGAGATACTAAAGGAAATCGTGAACCCTTATCGTACGAACCCTGTCATACGGAGGCGAGAAGATGACTAGTACAAGGGTATTCCATTCCCTCCGTTTGACACGCAGTTTCAAAGTCTCCTATTGACCTTTTGGTAACATCCTTTAACATTATAGTAAGATAGATTAAATAGAACACCCTATTGCTTTGAAATTCGTAAATCTACCTTGAATTTTATCAGCACGATGCACAAATTCTGAGAAAAACTGCTATTAAATAACGGCCAATCAATGATCTAAATAATCCCATCTCAATCTCTATTTCACACATTTCAACAACTGAATTTCTATAGTACAATTTAATAAATATCTATAATACTATTCTACTATTCTATTATCCATTTAAAAAATTTCTAAAAATATCAAACTAAACGAAAACTAAACATGAAAATATTTTAGATTTATTTACTACGAAACCACTTCGAATTGCCCCGGCCACAGAACGTTTAACCTCCAGAATAGTTAGATATTATCCTCTATCCTCTATATAATCGAAATATTTGCGCATCGCTGCACATCGTGCACAAAACTTCCAACACAACCAAAATTCCTAAATATCGCAACCGCGGGTGCAGCATACCTCCAGAAATCCCTACTAATGAAGATTCTTAGAATACTAGATATCCAACCGCGGTTATAAATAGCGTAATATTCTGGCACAACTCCACCATAGTGTCGTGGTTCACCGCACAACTGTTCAAACACCTTCACGCGCCTATTTCTTCCTCTCGGAGGAGGAGGAGGAGGAGGCCTACGATCCACTCCCTTCTTTCTCGTCGACGTACTCATCGCGTACTGCTCCAAACTGGTTTCACACGATCATCGTAACCGACGAATAAACAAGATTCGAGCCATCTGGATAGCGTTTCGAAAAAAGGAAAACAAAACTTTTTCGTAAGTAAAATCCGGAGATAAGAGCTACCGTTCGTATTTCCTCGAAACACTCGTAAACATTATCCGTAACAAAAATATCAATATCGAGGTTTGTAAGCATACTCGAAACCTCGAGTATACGAGGCATATTTTGAAGTATTTCCTTTCAATCGATAATTGAAAAAGATTATATATATATACACGACGCATATAAAGGATTTGAGAATAAAAGATTCCATTCCTTCTATCCCCAAATTCGAAACTAATTTATGTACAATACGACCACGTTTCAATCGTATCAATCGAAATTCTAAATTAATCGATTATTGAAAAATTGACTGGAAACCAAAATCTCGACTCGTATTATGGAAATATATGCATTTGCATTTGAAACGAGGCGATGATTTGTGCCTTGGTATAAATTTTTCACGTTGCAGCGACAATAAATACGCTCGATTGCGGCTATTAAAAGTAGACGCCGCAAATCATTTCGCGTGTTGCACGCGCCCCGATTAGCTACATGCTACATAAATGTAATCCCTCGTTTTTTCCTTCTTTCGCCCCTTTCCCACAGGATTTGACGGGAGAAAGGAAAGGAGAAAGAAAGAAAGAAAGAAAGAAAGAAAGAAAGGAAGGGAGAGGGGGCAATTTGCGCTCGTGGATCGGTTGGGTCGAACCGATGAACTTTCATTCATGAATCTATTGTTGTAATATCGGCCCGTGTATGCATATCGGCGGTATGCAGATGGGTTTCGGCTCCGCGAAATTAATTATTATCGACTAAATGGAATCCTGGGTGAAACGATATGCGACGCTCGATCGAAAGCATTATCGTCTGAGATTAATTGAGATGCTGATGTGTAGATTGGTGTTTATAGAGAGATTTGTCGGGGGTGTAAATTGGTTGCCGATTAATTTCGGTATCGGCTCAATCGTTCTTTCCTGTTTTATCGTTTTTTCTTTTTTCTTTCTTTTCTCGTTATCTTTGGCCTAGATATTTTCAGGCCAGATTATATTTAAACGATTATGTTATAAATATAAACGTCACAGTTATGGAGAAATATTATTTTTATAATTAAGTATCACGAGAGTTGAAAGTTAGTGGAGGATCTTATATAAGGGAGATTGGAAAATTTTTAACAGGATTATTGTTGGATTAGATTCTATTGTTAGGAGCAAAGATATTTCGTAGATTTATATATCATGTCACTGTTAAATCTTTGGTATAATTTTCAATTTCAATTTTATACAGGTACTATATATTGAAATTTTTGTTAAAAATATCTGTCTTTTAATAATTAACGAAATATCCGAGTCTTCTAGAATCTTAAAGAGAATCCTTCTCTTTATAATACGCAATCTTCTGCAATTAAATCATAATCTCTTTGCCATTTCTCCTTCTTTATGCTTCCTCGTAATCCTCCATTTCCATATAAAACGTATCATCATAAGACAATTCCTCTGTCCAAAAGAGAAACGTCTCCTCTCAAAGAATAAAAATATTGATAGAGAACAACAATCCTTACAGCAAGATGGATCATGGACAATGGAAATCGATCGTATATATATATTTCGTAAGAGACAGTTTACAGATGTTTCGTGTCTTTCGAGATTATTTCGAAACACGTGACCATTCAAGTTCCACGCCGCCATTTGTTCGCCCTCAGAAACCATTTTTCTCGAAGATCCATTCCAGGAGGTCGAGGCTATCCGTGGTGGTCATTTGTTATTTAGGGATGGGAAGTTGGTTCGTAATAAAAGTTTTGCTTGAATTTCTCAGAAGAAGTTTGGAAAAAAGAGATCGGTTATCGATGATATTCGGCTAAGATTTTTTTGGAATTGGAATCGGCGATCAGAGAGGGTGAGATAAATGTATGTTTTGTGAGAGTTGATGGAGAGTGTGAGAAGATTGTGTAAAATGGTGGATTTCGAATATTTTTTCTCTCTTTTTTTTGAAGCAATATAATTAACATCTTATTGATCTATTATCTTTCGATATAATTATTCGATATAAATCGTTGCTACAGTTTTGAAATAAAAAAAGATGATTGAAATAATTCGAACCATTTCGAAGTAAAATTTACGTCAATTCTGCCTCGTTTATATTTATGGGTAAAATCTACTGCATTTAACGATCAACCATTCTAGTATATTTGTTAAATCAATTGCAAGGTTTAATTAAAATCGAACGCATATAAACTTCAATTAACCCTGCTTCGAAAATTGCATACGAAATGATAATCATATAAATTTCAATACACAGCTCATTAAACCACAAAAATGGATTAAAATGTTTCGTTTCATTTTTTTATTTCTTTTTTCTAAAACTCTTTTTTCTAAAACTCAAATGAAAAATGATATCAAGATATTATATTAATATAAAAGAAATTTTCGACGAATCAAAGATTATTCCAGGGACTATTCCATTAGAGCCGCGTGCTTCGAATCGAAATTGGTGGAAATCAGCGCGTGGCTCTTTCAAAAGTCGAACGAGCAGCTGTGCGAGCCGATTAAATCGAAATTGGCGGTGAACAAGGCCAAGCTTCTCTTCCGTGAAACTTCTATACGAACTTGGCCAGCCAATTTATTTCTTCTGGCTTCGATAAACAAGCCGTCGATATGTCGGAAAGCCTCGCAGAATCAATCAAAGTCTGCGGATAGCGATAGAGCGAAGGGAAGAAGAACAGAATTTCCACGAAAGAAGCTCTCGGTTTAGAAATTAATTTCTCTGCGATTGTATACCATGTTTTCTCGCGATGAGGCGGTTTATGGCGGAAATCGGACGAAGAAGTATAAATATGGAAGAAAGAAGGTGGAACGCAATTTCATCGAGGAAATTTGATAATAAAAGATGATAGTTTTATATTTAAAAAAAAAAATGTGAATTCGATTTCTAAATTGTATTAAATATTTTTAAATTATTTATTGCGAGTAAAAGTTTTAATTTTAGAAATTGAGATCGAAATTCGAAGAGGGATGAATGTGAGAAAATTCTTGAGAAAAGAATTCTTGCGATCCTTTGATATATATATATATCAAAATTGATAAAATATTTTAAGAAATATTAAATCGTTAAGGCCAGCCCATAAAAATCCATTTCCAAGTTTGTACTGTCGAAAAATCGCAAGGAGAATAATCATTCAGAGAGGATATAAAAAAACATTCACATGACTCTTTGAGCCCTTTGCAAGGAGGAGTTTTCCTCCCCTCTTTTTCCACCGAATATGTTAATATTATCTGTTCAAAGAAACGGATCTATTTTTCATTCCGCGTCTCGACAGAAGGAATCGATTAAACTACATGAATTTCTCGAATCGAAATATTCACGATGCTCGCTCATTAATAAACATCTATCCATCTCTTTTGCAACAACAATCCAATCTCACAAAAATTGGAACGATATCGAAACTTTCTTTTAACAAAGAAAACGACAAAAGACGATCGGATCAAGGTAAAAAAAAATTCCATCTTTCACTCTTTCTCTATTACCCGATCGAATCTCACGTGAATCTTGCTCGACAATAATAAACATCCGCCTTCGATTTTCACAGGTTAACACGGTCCTTGAGAATTTTAATTACACCATCCACGACGATGAAACAAGCAAACTTTTGGCAAACCCCTTAACTACCAGATGTTTTTTCCTTTCTTTTTACTTCACCGCGGATTTTTGTTCAAAGGACAAAGAGGATCCATTGAGCGTTCGTCGACTCGTCATCCTCCCCTCCTCTTGCCCCATAAGTCCCCTCTGCGGCCTGCGTGGCCAGTTTCGCGGCAATTCAACCCGTGTTCCACCTTCCCCTCGACAGAAAAATCGCGATGTTCCCAAACAAACCCCTCGATTGTTCCCCGTTCCTCGTTGTTCCGCCTTTTTTGCGAGAGGTTGGATATCTGAAATTGGCGCACAAGGGGGGCCATTCAGAGTCCCTTTCGGGGCAGTAGACCGGCGGCGGTGTCGAGTCGGTTTGTTGCGGTTTATCGAGAAAGAGGAACGCGAGGAGGAGAATCGTGGAATCCGTTGGCGGATTCGCGCGTAATTAGGTAAAAAGTCAGGTAAAAAGAAAGTGGTTCTCTGGTTGCGTGGAGAAAGGGTGGGCGCTTGACCGGAAGGAAGGCTCCCTTTGATGAAAGTGACTTCGTTGTTTGGAGCTGTTTGATGTTCGAATAGAGAGGGTTACGTTTACGAAATACCTTGCGATCGTGGGTGAAAATGTTAGGGAGGGAGGAAGGAGAGTGGGGGAGGGGGGATTAGAAATTTAACGTCGCCGAGTTCGAGAATTTTGGAAGGTCAGAATCGCAAGGTTACGAGGAGTTTTGAACTTTCGAAGTTTTGGAACTGCGAGAACTCGTGCAACTCCCCGCCAACTTTTGATCCTTTGTGATCCTTTCGAAATTCAATTTGTACGGATTAAAAATTTAATAGAGATGTTTACGAGGCGTAGAAAAAAATTTCGATCTTTTGAAAATTTCCTTGGATTCTACAACTCGAAGACTTTTTAGATCTGTTGTAACTTTAAAATTTTAACGTAATGCAAATCAGAAAATTTTTACTCGTAATAATAGTAGGAAAAGAAGGAAAAATTGATTTTTTTTATCGATACTCGCGCGAACACGAAATTACCGGTCGGGATGCGGATAAAGTAGGAAAGCCGTTGACCGATCGAGGCTGGCCGAGCTTAACAGTATAGAAGATGAATGCAGATGGGACTGGTTAACGTTAAGGCGATTCGCAATTGCATCGCTATGGAAAACGGACAAACACACACGGGCACGGGTATTGACGTATTGCTGACGCCATTGTGACGCAATATCCCAAGCCCGATACCAAAGCACGATGACGTAACATTGTCGTTTCGAATATCTCAAGTGCATTTCCGTTCCATTCCATTGTGTTGTCCCGAACGAAAAACCGTGAAAAATATGCAACCTCTGTGTCAAGGCTGAATAAACGCTCGCCAGTCGTAGTGATATTATGCGGTTGGAAAGATTACTTTTAATTGCACTGCATCAACAACAGATAATGAAACATTTTTACGTCGCTTTTTTCATTGACGAGCAAACACAGGCAAACGTTCCACGGTATTTATCCGCTCGCGTGGAGACACGCCTTTTTTCCGTATTCGTTTCCTCGTGAACTTGTACCTACACAGTAATCACAAACGAGCACGAACGATCAAAGGCTTTGCACTGTTAAGTCGTTTCGTTTTTTTTTTTTTTTTTTCCTACATCTAATCACTCAAACCATATCTAAAATCTAGATGTTCAACTGCTTCATTAAAACTCCACTCAAAGTTTTTTCCTGTGTACACATGCATAATGTTAACGAGGATCGTTTAAGAATTCAAAATATTCGATTCTCTATATAGATTTTTAATTGCTTTTCAATTATTTTCAGATAACACTCTCTCTTTAAAATACCCAATCACTTAAATACCTATATATCAGAATCATTCTTATCTTAATTAGACTCTAACACTATAAAAATTAGATATAATCACAGGAATACTTAAATATTTTTCAATCACTCTCGATCTTCAAATCGATAAATTTTGCTTAGAATCTCTAAGTACCATTCATCTAAATATAATATAATAATATAATAGTTGACCAAGTAGCAAAGCCTTAAACGCTTTTATAAAGTTTAAATAATCATGCCTTGAACATTTAACGCACATTCCAATATTATCTAAATTGTTAACTCTTGTGATATATATCAACTATAGAAATTCTAAATATCGTCTCTCTATATTCTATACCCTCTTCATAGTTTCACACGAGGAACGATGTATCGTACGTGTTATACCGTCTCCACCGCTTGTTCATAATGAAACGGTTCCGCATCCGCAGCCGCCATTCACGCGCTTCAATCTCGTCGTATCCTCGACACTCTCGGGACACTTATGGGATACGAATTGAATAACGGACGAGTCGGACAACCGGGGAAAATAGGCGGCCATTGTAGGCGGCAGTTCCCGAACGAATTCAATGGAATTTTCGAAAGGTTGACCGCCTTCTGGGAAATCTCGCTTGATTATGATTCTCTTTCATTTTTGAGTACTCTTATTTTCTTAACTATTGCCATAAATGTGCAAATGGGAACGAATATAATAACGAAAAATTTGTAAAGGGAAAAGGATAAAAAAAAGAAATACTTTTATTGAGAAAAATGTGATGCGATTGTAGGCATTATTAAATTTTATGATGAATGCTCGAAACTTGAACACGAATCATTTCAATTCAATTATTCTATTTGAAATATATTCTTTTTCTTTCTAGCCTGAATTACGCGCATGAATTTTGTATCAGGTTATTATTAACGTATCATTCGGGTTGATATACACATCCCCACGCGTATAATTCAATTTATCGTTCTACATAGATAACGCTAATAGACGAGTAATCGCCATTTTAATTTGCAATTATCGGGATCTATTTAAAAACTTGGAGGCATTAAATTATCCGTTATCTTAGGTTTAAAAAGGAGACGCGTACTCTAGAAAAGGAAGGGAAGGCCAGGGAAAAAAGCGTAATAATTCACACACGCACATTCACGTCCTCTTTCCCTCCGGCTTAATTAATTCTAACTCTTGCAATTTCGAGAACGTAACGAATCAAAAACTCACTAAACTCGTTTCCTCGCCTCCCTCTCTGCTCCTCTTTATTAACAATTAAATTTAATTTACAAACACGATATATTCGTGTTTGTAATATTTCATCCCTCATAAAAGTGGAGTATCGATACGTACGTTCCATTTCTTAATACCAAGAAACAACGTTTAATAAAGCGTCCTTAGCTCGTTCTTATCGAAAGAAGATGCCTTATTCAATATCGTATTAAAAATTACGCGTAAAATTGATAAAAATCCCGATACAAATTCCTTTCACACGATGTAAAAAGAAACTTTCGAACAACGACGTGTGTACTTTATACGGGCATAACTATTCACAAGTGTGTATACTTGAGCAAGTATACGCATTCCAGGCACATTAAAAGAAACGCAACAAATGTCACCGCGTATCTCGAATGAATTCGAATGGCATCGAATGCTTTTATCACGGCCGCGTTTAATTGTTGAAACAGAGTGTAACTTACAAGTTGGCCGGCTCTCATTAAACGGCTCGTTAGATGGAAATTCAGCGTGCTTGTAATGCTAATTTATTAATGCCGGCTCGGTACGGCCGGCTTACGTGGAAAGGGAAAATTTATTCAGCTCGCGGGGACCTTCGGCTATCGTCCAACAAACATGCAAATTCACGCGCGACCCGAAGAAGAACCCGAACAGAGGAGGCCCCGAAGAGGATGTCGATCGTGTGTTTCCAATAACACGGCCACGGCGATACCTCGTCCACGAAGATCGTAATTCCGGTTGAAATGTATATCGCGCGCTCGAAATCGATGCTCGAGTTTCACGTCGAGCTTCGATAACACTTCCACCACTTCTTTACTCGATGAAATTTTACGTAACGGACGATGATTCGCGAGTCGATCCTCCTCTTTTCTTCTCGATTCGAATTCTAATCTCGTCTCGATTTCTCTATTTCGATCGTGCAAATTTGTTGCGAACCTTATATAATTTGCTTCTTACCAAATTTAACGCGCCGTTTTGCGAGTTGATCCCTTCTTCTCAGAATTATAATCTCGCCTCGATTTCTCTATTTCGATCGTGTAAATTTGTCGCGAATCTTATATAATTCGCTTTCTACCAAATTTAATTAAAAATAGTCTTTATTCAACACGAATATGTTTATAACACATTTACCAATTCCGATTTATCCGATTATACCAATCATCGATCGATATCTTTTTCTCGAGTTTACGATTCTCCTCCAAGATTCGATCTCAGTGATCAAGTTAAAACTTGAGAGGAAAAATTAGGGGTAGCACCCTTAACAATCCCTAAACGTTACGATCCAACGGTGTTAAGCGTCTCGGCTTCGTGGTACCCTTGCTTTCGATGTTTTGACGCCAGCAAAGCGACCGGGACGCCAAGAATAAACCTGGAATCAATAGCGGACGAGCCGACAGGGGGTGGAAGAGCAAAAGGGACAGAAAGAGACGCGGGGAAGGGATAGAACGCGCATCACAGCGAGATACCTAAACCGCTTATTGTCTGAGCCGCTTAATCCATGGACGAAAACGAGCGCGCAATTATAAGCGCAATACGGGGTACAGAAAGTGCACAGATAAGCAGGGGACAAGTGGCGTAGCTTGGCGTACGGTGAAAGCTTCGAACGTCTTTCGAGGCCGAGTTACAAACGTTCAAGCGAGTTTCGCGAGAGGTTTTAATCCGTTGTGAATATTTTTCTTCGTGAAAAAATATACGTTCATTTTCTTGAAACTCTTTCGAATAACCATGCACGAAGTTAGTGTTATTTTTAATTTTTAACAATCGAGAATGATCGAAATGGAAACTTTTAAATCGATCGAAATATAAAGTCCATTATAAGAAAGTCTTAAGAAACGAAAAATTGCTTGAAAATTTACACAAATTGTCAAATTGTTTGTACATTGTAGAAATGTACATTTTAAATCGGTCTCTTTTAGACGCACTTAATACACGATCAGTCACCCATGTGAAATTACTTGTCCATTCGTTTCCGTGACTGGATAATTGGACCTCGACGATACCATCTTAGAATTTCAATTAGAGACTAGCTTAGAGAAACTTGTTTTCGAGATTTACGAGGCTCCAAAGCCAAGGATTTCTTAGGTTATCATCGGAGGCTAGGTTTATCTAAATTGCGGGGTGTACTCGAGTACCTTTGCGTTTGGATCGTCATCAGATGGCTACCTGTTCGATTCGAGTCTGAAAATTCGACCGTTTCCACGATATCCAAAACACCTGGACATTCCAAGGACACCTCGGTATTAGTCGATATTCGAAACACCTTCGAGATTCCGAGCGTGTTCGAATACCTAAATGCCATTTCGACCTACGAGGGTACTCTAATGGATGAACACCGCGTAGGCGAATATCATATCGCGATACATAGG
>NW_006263723.1:132996-134336 GCF_000469605.1 Apis dorsata | reverse complement strand
TATATATATATATGGAATGCTGTATCAATACGGAACAGCTTTGGTATTCGCAGCAGTTTGGAATCGAAGTGACTGAATATTGGTACCGGTGGGAGGGCGTTTTCGAAATCTTCGATGGAAGGAAGGGATTCGGGTTAAGTTTGGATTTCGCATCAATCCTCTCGCAATGTTGTCGCAAAATCGTTGATATTTAGGAGTAATAGAAATTGTTTCTTCTTCTTTTCTTTTTCGAAGAAAGTAATGAATTTTGTAAAACAGATAATATTATTAAACTTTCCTTCTCGTTTATATCTAACTGTGAAATAAAATGAAGAGTAATAGACTCTGTGATCTTGATTTTTTTCATGTTCAAAAAAGTCACGTTTATCATAATTTTCTTTCTTTCTTTACGAATAATTATACGATTATTTTACAAAAATTTATCATGTTCGAAGTTGTATTACGAAATAATTCTAATATTTATTCGATACACGTAATCTCGAGATTGATTAAAAATATCTCTCTTAGTTCAAATATTCACATATTTGTCCGATTTCGACTACGATATTACCTACATACCGAAACAGAAATTAAGGCATTAAGGCGTTATTCGATCGGATGGACATCGGTGAAAGAGAAGATTTGGGGATATCGGGGGAGAGAGAGATGCGAATAGGCGAATGATTCTTTCTTGCAATTCTTTCAACGCAATCGTGGCCCGAAGTTTATCGAGGATTCCTTCCTCCCTGCCCCTTTTATTAGTACGGCGAAACAAATTACTGCCGCCGATTCGTGCTTAATGATTGCAATTCCGAGCTGCAATTCCGTCATATTACTCAATAGGAATGGCCGTTTACCGTTCTCGAATTTGCCGTCGACCGTTTCTCGCACTCGTTTGATTGTGAGAATCGGCGGCTCGAACCCCCCGCTTCTCGCCTCGAGATTGTTACTTAACGAGACGGCTCGTAGGAGTATACACGGGAAGTGTAAGTTTCGAGCCGCGTGGAAGAAGCTGTGTTGTTGCAATTTCGTTCAATGGGCGTTCATAAGCGATATATAGGCCGTTAAATCTTTATGATCGAAAGCTTGAAAATTTACGACGAAGATGTCGTTCACGTGCAATGAAAATATATTTTAAGATGAGAGGGAAAATAGATATATTAAGAAATGCTTGTAAAAATTGATTGATCGTGAGAATTGTTTCGTCCGTCGTTGAATAATAGATGGCTATGAAAAAATTTTATCTCGCGTCAATGAAGATCTTACGTGTTGTAATAAAAATAAATTAGAAGAGAATGAGGGAGAGAACATATATATATCCTTTCTAAAAATAATTTAAGATAGGATTAGAAATTTCCACT
>NW_006263723.1:130601-132811 GCF_000469605.1 Apis dorsata | reverse complement strand
TTTTCATCGATCGTGTCGATTCGTTTAAAAAAAAAAAAAAAAAGAAAAAAGGAAAAAAAAAGGAGATCACGTTCACAAAGGTTTAATATCGATTGGCTATTGGATAGAAGAGAGAAGAAGAAGGGATTGTATCTTTGTATAGAAATACGAGGAATACCAGATGCCACCACTATTTGATGATGCTACGTTGTCGTCCCGATAAAAAGAATATTCAGATGTCGGAGAAGAATGTAATTCCTCTAGAACGATAAAAATCTGTTTCTTGGAAGAAGACGCAAGAATCCAGTTTTATTATAGAAATTGAAAACGTTCTATCAACGATGTAAAACATTACTCTAGCTACCAAACACTCCCATCCATATATCACTAACCGCCTACTAATTTTAAACGTTTATTAAAATAGATTTATAATAAGATCTAGAACAGAAGAAACGTATTCTCGATATTCGGGATACAAAATTTTTCTATTTTCTCCCTTTTTTATCATCACTTGTATATTAGAAAAATTTTGTATCAATAATAAAAAAATTGGAAAAATTAATAATCAAATCATCCAATTCATCCAATCGACTCTCGATTCCGTTTCTTAATGAAGATATATTATCTCGGAAAAAGCGCATAACGCCTCATTCGATCCAATATTCGCCTCCCCCAAAATAAATTCAAAATACCTCGTCTCGTTAATTTCCAATCCCGCTTTTTTTACTTTCAGAACAGAATCTATCCCCCCTTCTCCTTCGAAAAAAAAACCATCTACAACTTAACTTTATTCCATCCAATATCGAATCGAAATCCGTTGAAAATATAGAGTAACACCTTTGACGGCGTGGGGGAGAGAGAGAGAGAGAGAGAAAAAAGAAGCGGAATTTACTCTCGTCGTACACCAGGGCAATTCGGCCAATTTGTTTCCGCGGGGCGCACCGATTCGACCGTTTCCATTCTCCGTCTCCCCTCACCCCTTTATCCCTCGTTTCCTCCTTCCCCTCCCTTCCTCCACCCGCCTCGCCAAGTTAAATACTCTAATTCGTATTAATGGATGGCGCGCTGCCAGTGGAACGGTTCTAAAGGGGGCTCTTCCCAGAGAGCCTCTGGCCAGAATGGACGCACGTTCACAGAGTACGTTCACACCAATTGAACAGACTTTAACCATCGACGTGGCCGTCCCTGGGTCTACGTGGGATCGGGGGCCTTCCCTCCCCCCTTCTCCCCCGCCATAGGGGAGATATCCTCGATTTAACGCGGCCCTTCCAACCGGAATCGTGTTTCACCCACCCCCGCCTCTCCCACCATCTCCAGGGACTCCAGAAAATTGTATTTAACGGTGGAGAGCCACGGCTCCCTGTGATCGATAATTCTGGAACAGGATGAAATCGGGGATGGAAAGGGGACACACCACCCGTGACCGCAAACGCGAGAACTCCAATTTCGAGGTTGTCGGACAATGGACCATTGGAATGGGTTGAGCGAACTTTTCATTTCTACTTCTTTCTCTTTCTTTCTTTCTTCTCTTCTTTTTTCGAGCTCCTCAAGATTTCTTTCTTGGATGGATGGATGGTAATTCGTTCGCGAGGAAAGTTGCCCGATTTTGGAGAGATGATTTTATTGGATTTAATCGGAGTTGTGAAAAACAACTCTTGAAAACTCTTGAAAAAAGAAGTGTGAGCACGAAAGAAAGAATATTTAAAACAGTATCATATATAAATTGAAAATTTCAAAATCTATTAGTCGCGATTAATATACGGTAATGATAAATCGAATCATTGGAGGAAAAATTTAACGGAGATCGACGATTACGCGACATCTGTCGCCATTAGATCCGGTCCCTAATTAATCCATCCAGTCGATCCCCTCGTTCAAACTCGAATCGAAATTAGCAACGTTCTAAAACCATCGAGACCGAGAGCAGCACAGGACACAACCAATTAAAACTTGCTTCACGCGCGCATCTCCAACATCCCCCCCCCCCTCCCCCTTCGGATCGCGTCAATTAAACGTCTCGTAAGAATCATCTTACCGGTCGTTATTCCACCAACCTGACCGGAAGTGACGAAAACTCCCCCTTCGAGACGAGTTAAATTTCCTCTAAGCGGTTCTACACCAACACGGTTCCAGGACACGTTTATTGAAAGGACGTTTCGCGAAACGGCGAGCAATTGGCAGGGCAATTTTGCAATCTTCCGTCCATTTAGCCCCTTTTCCGCCATTTGCTC
>NW_006263723.1:129179-130499 GCF_000469605.1 Apis dorsata | reverse complement strand
CATCGCGCGGCCGTGGAACTGGAACGGCATCGGACCCGGCCATTATTGGCTTCGCCTATAATGCGTGGGCATATCCAGCGAGTGAATTCAGCATGGATACACGCCTCGTTATATATGTTTTTCTTCTGCTGGAACGTGACTTTATTTCTGGCGAGGGGAGGCTCCTCCTCCCCCTCCTCCTCCCCCTCCTCCTCCTCGACCTAACCCACACCGAGTCGTGATCGTCATCCCGATTCGACGACCGCCGTTTTCAACCATTTTCTTCTTCTTTTTACCAACTTTCTATTGTATTTTCAGAAGAAACTTCAAGCCTCGTCGTTTCTTTCGTGCAATACGCGCATGTAAGTGTAGTTCCTTCTTGCGAAAAAGAAGATGGTGGCAAGATTTCCGTCGATGGAAAAAAGAATTCGAGGATTTCGTTCGTTGCTTGGAATTAGTTGTTACTAATAGTTATAAATTAGTCGGATTCGATCGTAAGAATATACATATGTTGCTCTCCATACGGTTCAAAATTGTATTCCGTTTAAATTATATTTAGAGGAAGTGAAAAGTTTCAACGAGTATTTTTTATTTTATTTCATCGCTATCTTTTCACAACGAGGAGAATATTTTCAATGGGATACGGTTTCTCGGTAGCCGAGGGCCGCGTATCCGTCAATGAAACGCGTATGGTATATTTATGAGGCCACATATCCATCCCCGTGGCCGACTCGCGTTCGTTTTCCCCGCGACAGCGCTCGAAATAACTCGCATTAATCATTCTTACGTGTTTCACGGGGGGAGAGAGAGAGAGGTTTCTTCCTGGCCACGACATGGCCCTCGTATTTATCTTACGTCCTCCCTTGCAACGAGAAGGAGAGAGGCTCGTCTTATTTTCGCGCCCAGAGGCGTTCGAGTTTCCTCGAAAATAGGGACAATGCAGTATCGGTGGAAGGATTTATGGAACGTTCTTAAGAGGGTTGGGTTGGCAACCGAGGTGTAAAAGTAGTAGAATTTCTTTTCTTTTCTTTTTTTCGAAAAGGGGAGAAAAAATTTGCGGAGATTTCGATCGAGTAAGGGAGAAGAAATTTGCATATCCTTCGGGAAAGTATTCTAATCTCCGGGGATTAGATGGAGCAGAGTGGTTTCTCTCTCTCTCTCTCTTTCTTTCTTGAGCATAATGGAAGAGGATCCAGGAAATCTGAATAAATGAATCGATAGGAGTATTGGATCGTTCTTAACGCGATTTTTCCAAGAGCGTGTAGCGTAGATTTTGTTTATTTCTGGATTCTGGAAGAGAGGTTAGGTTAGAGAAAAAAGAGTGAATTTTTTTTGTAATAA
>NW_006263723.1:123215-128903 GCF_000469605.1 Apis dorsata | reverse complement strand
CAGTTGAAATAACTTTTAACTGTTTTTTTTTTTTTTTTTTTTTTTAAGTAATTTAACTCGGTAATTTATTTTATCAGTTATGTAACGAGTTAAAATTACCTCTATTACGCGTAATAAATGTATGATAATCTGCTTATTCATCGCAAGCTTTATGTAAATGAAATTGTATCGCATTCAAAAGTTAACGATTTGAAAATTTGTTCAGGTATTATGTATTTCTGAAAACTGAGAATAAGAATGGAAAAGACATTTTACATTTATCATAAATATTCTTCTAAAAATAAAGTTTCATTTCCTAAAATACAAAATTTTTGCGACTTTTTTTTAATCTTCTTTCTCCATTTAAAAAAGAAAAAAAAAAAGAAAGAAAGAAAGAAAGAAAGAAAGAAAAAAGAGAATTTTTCTATGTATTATAACCCGAGCTTGTTAGATTTTTCGCGTCTAAAAACGAGGACGATTCATTGTGACGCAACCAGTCGCCATTCCTTTTACACTAACAAGACATCCACCCCCAGACACCTGTATCAAGGTTGTAACGGTGACATTTTCCATCTATTCTCGTTCTCGAAACAAGAGAAAGAGAATAAAACGATCTCGCCGTAATCCTAGGGCTGAAATTATTTCGCCTCCTTTTATAAAAGCAAGAAATTTTCTAACAACCGTTTTCCTATCGAAATCGACGTTTCCCCTTCTTGCACAATTTTTCATACCCTCCCTATTATTCTCCCTAAAAAATATAAAAAGCCAAAAAATCGAACAATTTTCTCACTTTGCACATCTATAAAAACATAGTGTATTAAATTGACTCGAAAGTTCCAGCTTTTTGAATATGAGAGAACTATAATTTTCTCATTGCGATTACATTGTCATTGTTAAATAAACAAAGATCAAAATCAGATGTAATTTATCAAAGAAGCTGTTGAAGCTTCGAGTTTCATCGGAGGATAAATCGTTTCGGGTGATTGCTCGATCTATAGCTAGTATTTAAAAGTGAAATTTTACAACAGCAAGTTTCGAGAGAACAACTTTTGCCATCTTACTTAAGCTCTCTCCCATCGAGAGTAAAACTGTTCACACACAATTATACACTGCGTTCACTCTCAACACTGCGTAACTTGGGAAAAACATTCCATTCGAAATCAAAATAGAAATTCAGATTTTCAGAATTCCTATACTTTCCACCTGCTTTTTCTCACATTCCCTTCCATTCTTCTTTGTTCTTCCTTTCTCACCCGTATCCCACTCCTACCTCGTTCATTAACTCCTCTCCCTTCCACCGTTTCCTGTCCATCCTCCCCCCTCTCCTTCTCTCCCCAACCTTTCGAGACTTTGTTCCCACGATCGTTAGCGCGATCTTGATGAACTCGTGAAACCGTTTCTCGTGACGCGATATCGATTCGCGCGAAAAATCGAACGGAAATAACGTTTGTTTCGTTTCGTTTCGTTTCGTTTCGTTTCGTTTCGCGGAACGAAAGGCGGAGGAAATTAAAAAATTTCGACCGCACACAAACGTCGACTCTTCGAGCCTTGGCTTCCTTTAATTGAATCAGTTTAACGCTATGTTGGTCGATGATGCTGCCTCTCCCAATGAATTGTATTAAAGCGACTTGAACAGTCTTGGAAACCGGATGAACTCGTGTATAATAAGACGTTTTTAAGTCTTGTCGTGATGATGTAATATCGAGAGACGTTATATTTAGCTTTTAGGAATAGAGATGTTGTTTTTTTTTTTTTATAGATTCATGCATATTATTGTTAAATTATTCTTCTTTTTGTGTAGTTTGTGTAAATCTGAAAAATTAACGATATTCGAATAATTTCGAATACAAAAGGAAACGATGTGAGGAAATATTCCAATATTATATATTTCGAATTGCAGCAATTACTGGTGAATTATGTGAATTATATACATCAAATGGAAATCGTATCGAATAAACTTGCAATGATTTATCGATAAATATAAAATATTGAGTTTCAACACTGTGTAATTGATACTGACTCGTTGATCTGTTAATTGGAATAAATCAACTCGTCGTTCGGATTGTCAATATTTTTCATCCAATGATTTATCCGTGCAATAAATAAGAATTTTCGTAAACGATACAACGCCATTATCATCGTAATTCCAATTTTTTTTTCTTTTTTATTATCGCAGTTCATCGCTCGAGAAATTTATCAGAGATCGAAGGAAAAAAAAAACAATCTTTAAATTTCTTTAAGATAAAGATCTTGATTGCAATTTTTTTTATTTGCAAATTATTTTATATCGGGTATCGCCCTCGATTATTTGCTCGAAGAATTTAACTCTTGTCAGTGAATCAGTTGCGATGAATCAGAGATAAGTTTCGAACGTCTTGCAACTCGTTCAACAAGTTTACGTTCGCAGTTACTGTGACATCCCTCAGTGGTTTCCAGATTGATTGATTTTGCGAGAAATTTCGATTTTTCCAACGCAGTCAATCGCAAAGATTTCTCTGCGAACTTTCCAATTTTTCTTGTCGAGTAATTTCATCGATCGCGCTGTTTGCATCTTCTTCCGAAGACCAAAAGTATACATTTGCGAATCCAATGGATGAAGAATAGAAATTTGGAAAAGAAGAAGAAGAATCGAATTGTCACAATATTTCAATATTGTTAGACAAGTAAGAGACAAGCAAGAGATAAGAATGCCATTTCCTTCCATGACATATTTAAATTGTTTTTTCTTCATGGAAGATAATCCTCTGATCATTAATTAAAAGAAATTTCCTTTCCCTTAACCAACTAAAATATCACGATCAAAAATCAAATAAATAAAAACATTTCGACTATCTAAGAAATTTCAGAAATCGAAAAACATTTTCAATCCTTCGTTCCAAATATCGAACGATTAACAAAAGGAACGCGGGTCAATATATCTGCGATTGCAAAAATGAAAAAAAGAAAAAAAAAGAAAGAAACACGCTAGAAACAAATTCAAAAACGAGAGAATGAAAGAGAGAGAGAGAGAGAGATCCTCGTTCGATTTTCATCGAAGAACGGAATCGATCAGCGAAGCAACGACCTCCATTCCGATTAAACGTCCACCCAAAACTTTTAATTACTTGTTTGCGTTATCCGGGCCGATGCGCGTCAGATCGAACGAGCCAGCATCCAAGTCGTGCAATTTTCATCCCCGCCTTTCCACCCCTCCCTCGTTCTTTTCACTTTTCGACCCTCCTCCGAATCTTCCTCCACTTCCCCCTCTAGGAGAGGGGGGGAATGGTTAATGAGAAAACTTGGAAGCAGGCGAATGTTGCCACGAACAATAATAAACACGCGGTCACTCTCGAAAAACTTTAACTTTGCCTCGTGAAAATGTTCGAAAAGAAACAAAATTCTTATAATATCCTCGCGATAAATAATTATCAAGTTAATCTCTGAATAATTGCGATCATTTCGAGAAGATGAGGATTCTTTAAATTTCCAGAGTCTGGTTAAGTGGAATATTTCCACGCGAAATCGTGATCAATCGCGTGAAAGAAAATGTTGAGTGTTCGAGGATGTATTTCACGTGTAATAATAATAACGATAAAAAATCGAACCTTTCCTCGTTGAGATAATTTTGCGAGCCTATTCATAATTGAAACGTTATCGATCGAAGATTCTTGGTTGAAAGGTTGAAAAATGAAATTTCGAAAGGATAGAAACGTGTTCGAGTGACGTACATCGAATGAATTATTATCGATCCTCTTACACTTTCATTTCTCCTCTATCTATCGAAAAAGGGGGATGAAAAAATTATTCGAACGCGCCTCGAGAGATTTGAAGGCGCGTTTGAGGCTAATGGGATCGGCAGATTTCCGAGAACATGGATATTATTGACGAATTAAATTAAAAAGGACAATTTTTAACGACGGGGAGGACGAGTAAAGAGCGATGAATCGAAACAGTTATCTTTAGAATTTTCACGATTCTGTGAAATTAATTTACAAATAAATAACAAGAATTTAGAATTCAATCCGTCTGATCAATTATTGTAGAGAATTTATTTTAAAAAATTAAGGATGAAATAAATGAACGAATAGAACGATCGATTTAGAAAACTCGTGTTTCACCACGAGTTTCAAAATCCACAATGGGAACCAATTTAAATAAATAATTAGAATTTAAAATTTCGATCACTCCTGTGATAGAATCTTTTAGAACCTCTACTTTCGTATTCTCGAGATCCACGACGAAACCATCACGAATAGATTATTAAAATTAGATCTAATTTTTCCAAAATATAATCTAAAATTATATGGAAGACAAAATATCCGAAAGGAAATAAATTAAATCAAAACCAATGAAATATCACAACATGAAGATAATACTTAGTTGGCGTAAAATCATCGATAATAATTTCTCGGTGCACGGGATTAGCTATGAACCCTGAATTTCCACGCAACCCATCCGAAGAATTATTAGTGGTGCAAGCAGGCAACCGTGAAGTCAGCTCCTCGTAAATTCCTCCCCCCATTCGTTTCATCCGGTCCCCAGGACGCCTCACATCTGCCATCCTTGTGCCACCCTTTCGAATCGAAAGACACCCCGAAGAAATCGAAGCCGTATTTCTTCGAGAGAAAAGAAAGAATCGAAAGAGGGAAGATAGAAATTTGAGATGTTTCAAGCTAAATAATTCAACTTTTAATGATTTTATTTCGAGCCGCAGTTGAGCAGGCCGAGCTTAAAACATTTTAACGATAAAATAAAAAGAGTAAGATCTCTCTCTTTCTCTCTCTCTTGGAACAGCAATTTTCACACTGAATTATTGGTCATCTTAAACGAGTATTTATTATACTTTTACGAATCTTTAAAGATTTCGAAAACAACAAGATTTCTTTAAGATTCTTAAATTTGTAACCTCGCTTGAATTACTAAAAAAAAAAAAAAAAATTATTCGAAATTCAGAGACATCAAGAAAATTCTTACAATAAAATGATGCTTCTCGAAACGAATCATCCATCTTGGTTCTTTATTCATTGGGAAAAAATCATCCACCGTAACCACGATCCGATATACGGTATAAATTTCAGCCAGAGCATCGATGATGAAGGATGAAGGATGAACGTCGATATTTCGTTTCAATTTCGCGATTTAATCAGTTTAGTTTGAACCGAACGGGGAACGATTTCTTGAAATACGAGATCGCTACGGCTACGGAGGTGTTCCGCTCTCCCCGCTCTTCTCGCGGTGTTGCTCCTCGATTAATAGGCCCGCATACCCGGCCATGTTAATTCGCGTGTCTGGTACGCGTATATAGAAGCGTGGAAAAAGGAATAACGGAGGAGGTGGAAACCTGATTGCTGGGAAAGTGCAACGGAGCAGGCACGGTAACGATAATAAAGAAGAGTCGGTTCCACGTCGATTCGATTCGAGCCTCGACGATTTTCGTATTATTTTTAGATACGTTGCATTCGCGTATGAATGAAACATTTTATCTCAGAGACAGGAGGAAGATTATTACGATTCCAGCCTCGAGATTTCTTACTTTGTATTTATTTTTTATCGTATCACGAAGGGGGATGAGCTCTTTTTCATATTATTAATTATTATTCACGAGTGGTTGAAGTAAGTAAAGAAGTCTCGTTCTACACCTCGATAATTGCGCGGTACTGTTTCACTTTGCTAATTTTTAACCCAATTATCCTTCAATTTTTCAAGAACCGAGATATACAGCAGGTATCG
>NW_006263723.1:120140-123012 GCF_000469605.1 Apis dorsata | reverse complement strand
AAAAAAAAAAAAAAAAATTAAGAACCTCGAAGAATGAGTATAATATTCGTATTTTATTTCGGATTATTGTGTTGCACAAAACGCTAAATATTCCGATATAAAAATCACGATATAAAGAATCAATAATACCTGGCTATTTCTATAATAAAAATCTTGAGATAAGATATCTGCATAGATTTTAACGTTTACGAACTATGTAATTTATTTGAGAGAGAGAGAAAAAAAAAAAGAAAAAAGAAAAGAAAGGAAAAGAAAAAATAAAGAAACGGCTGCGCGGTACAGTACGATTCAAGGAAAATGGCCGCTATATCTCGGGAGAAACGTTCGGTTCGATTGGGATCGCTAAACGATGCATCGCGTGCCGCACGACACCCGGTATATAGCAACCCTTGGTACGCGTGTTAATTCCTGGGGAACATGCGATTGGAAGAACGGGAAGAAACGTGGCGCGATGCGTGCGGATCGCCTCGAAAAAAAGAAGAGAAAAATTCCTGCTTTTGCGCGGGAAAATTCTTTCATTTCGATTTCGTTCTATTCAACTTTTATAACATTCTTAAATAATAATAAAGTCGTGAAAAATTGTGAAAATGTGTTTCGTTATTTTTATCTTAACGTGGCGAACTGTTTGTACGCTCGTGGATTTTAGATATAATAAAAAAGTGTAACGATAAAGAACGATGAAAAAAATATACAAGTTTTTTACCGATTTTTTCCTACGTTATTTTATATCTTACTTTCCTATTTCTTTTTTCTCAGCGAAATAAAAAGTTTGCTATTTTCGCATCGTTTCGTACTATTCTTTTTACCAGAAATTTTTCTACCTGTCTTATATATATAAATAAATTAGATTTATTTTACTCGATATTTTTGAAACTTCATCGATGAAAACAGAATGAAAAACGAAAGCAAAGCGATCAAAAGCAATCGAATGACGAATTAGTAACGGTGCGCGTTAATTGCCACCGCCAGTAGCCCGTGAAATCGTTTTTGCCACGGAAAATAAAATCTTCAAGACTCGTATCTGCAATTATTAACTTTTTCAATGGAACCATCCCCCAATCTCTTCAATAGCCACCGTCTTGGAAACTTTCGTTTTTCTCCAAAGATGACGCCCCCTGTTTCGACGCGCGCAATTAACCCTTCTTTCTTAACGATCAATGTCCATTAATTCGTTCGATGCTGCTTCTGCATATTTCATTATTATATAGTAATCATTTCAATTTTATTCACTCCTTAATTCATATTATTGCATCCAAGTATAAATTTGAATTAACGAGAAATTTGTAAAGATATTTTATCCAACAAATAAACGATTCAATTCTTCACAGATTTCGAATGATTCAATCAGTCATATATTACGCTGGTTTGACGTCACGTTACCAGATGAAGATGTTCACGGATCATTTCTTATTTTCTTAATTCCACAGGAGATTTCATAACGTTGAAATGCTTTGTCATAATCTTGGATGGAAATGCGAAGATCATTTATAAATATCAATGACCGTAACGCTAGAACGATTCTGTTGGCTCGTTCGCACAGGAGATTTCCCGTTTTATCGCTCTGAAGAAACCAAAATGCATAGTCGAGGTGAAAGAGGTGATACCGATTTTTTTTCATTTCGAATCGCAGAAAAACAAATATCGCGTCTTCTTTCATCTCCTTTGAACGAATTTCTCAACAAGATCTCGTCATCTCTCATCGATCATCGAATAAAATTTGGCCAGATACGGCCGGTGCCATCAAGCTCAAAGCTCTAATTTATCCTCGCCATTTTATATCTCCTCCGCGAATTACACCTCAAGCCACCCTCAAGTTTTCTTAATTACCTCTTCAATTCATTCCTCCTCGAAAACTGGAAGGATGAAACAAAAAAAGAGCCATTCCGCATTTCACATTCCCACCGATAATTAATTCGAACAGTTTCTCATGCAAAAATATCTCTTTCTCTCTCTCTCTCTCTCGCGTAATTCTTCCAAAACTTAAAAAGCGGACACACAGGGAGAAAGAAATAGCTGTCAAAGGAGAAAACTCTTAATTAAGGCGTCGTTCAACCCCCTCGACCGTACCTTGCTCACCTCCAAATAATTTTCAAACCACCTCGTTACCTTCCCTTCCTTTTTTCCTTCTTTCTCTCCCTCTCTCTCTCTCTTTCTTTCTTTCTTTCTTTTTTTCTTCACGTTCGAGAAACCAGAGGAGTCGATTCCACGCGAGAATGGAAGGTTCTCGCGACTCGGTAGCCGCGAGGAAAATAAAAAGCTCGGAGCAGAAGGGACAATACAATCCCCATGACATCCTGCGAACGCTCACGACCCTCTTTTACCATAACAAGAGGCTTAGCTAACGAGCCGAGGGTTCGAGCCCTCTAAACTTCCTCTTCTCTCTCTCTCTCTCTCTCCCTCTTTTTCTCTCTTTCCTTCTCTTTCTGTCTTCCTTTGTGTGTATATGTATGTGCGTGTGTGTAGTTGCATTCCATTAACGAAAAGATTTACGCAAGCTTCGAAGCGGTTTCTTCCGTATGATTGTTCGATTGGAGGGGAAGAGGGGGGGAAATTACCCGGGATATGAGGAGGAGAATCGGTGCGGTTGTTGTCTCGAGTGTGGTTCGACTTTGGAATCGGGGAGGAAGGAGGGATGTAATTACTGGGGCTTTTCGGCGAGGGGTGGTCTCATTGACTTTCGTGTTGCGATTGCAGTGGCTGCGTCGAGGGAATTGGAAACTGTTTATGGATGTATTTATTGATCGGTTAATGGTAAATATAGAAAAAAGAGGGGAGAGAATCGATCGAGCGGAGAAGCGAAAATTAATTCGTGAAAAAAGGATTCTCTGATCTTTCATCTTTCTTCTATTGCTCTTCTATTGCATTGTTTAAC
>NW_006263723.1:113695-119792 GCF_000469605.1 Apis dorsata | reverse complement strand
TATCTGAATTTAACATTTGATTAAAGAAACGATCTTATTATTTGATTTTTTCAAATTGATTGATTAAACTATGGTCAAATTTCTATTCTTCAATTTATTATCTCAACTTTTTAATGTGTTATATAATAAATATTTAACGAGAGGAAATAGAATGATGAAATAGGGCGACGATCCGAACGTGTGATGTATGAAGACGGAGAATGATAACCACTGCACGGTTGAATACATTATCGTTCGCGTGTAAAGGCGCCTGCTCCCTCCCCTCCCTTCCTCTCTCCCCCCTCCTCCTGAAAATGGACCCTACTCGAATCCTCCCCTTGCTCCGGCCCACTGTGGGGTACCGTTTTGTCGAGCGTAGCATATGGATGCAACTCGACGCTGCATCATGGCAAAGATTCACTGCGTCGAAAGTAAAGCGGTAAATAAATATTACTGCGTCTACTTATTACGCTCTCATTATTATCTAAGATTAAAACGAGATATATATATATATAATTTTAATATTTCAGAGTGATTTTCTTTTTCTTTTTTTTGCTATTTTAAGAAAATAATTTTACGTGAAAAATATAAATAGATTCGTTTAATATTTTATTATTCGCAACAGTATGTATTATATCATCACGAATGAATTACATTTTAGAATTTGCACGAGTAATTTTTCCAATTCTATTTCATTTTCAAGTACTTGTATAAGAATATAGGGTTGAAAAATAAATTTCGAGTTTCTCAACGAACAATTTTTCTCAAAATGTGCACATTCAATTTACAATCCACATTACAATGATCCACAGGTCGATCTATGAAGCTAAAATCGATCCGATTATGCCCGTTGAATTATAAATCACGAGGATGCGAGCAGAGAGTTTCATTCATCGAAAATCGGATGGATCGTTCTCGAAATCGAAAACTGGAACAACGGGCAGAAATTCAGGCCGCCCATCGCCACCAGAAAATCTCTGTCGCTCGAAGCGGAGAAACACTCGAGGGAGCCTCCTCCCTCCATATAATTCTGTCGTTATATCGTTCCACGTGACGAGCTATCGACTCTCCAATTTGCCCTGTGAAACGATCGTGCGAATAGAAATTCGCCAGAGAAAACGTGTTCACCTTTCTTTAATCTGTGTTTAAAAAAGGGACGACGCAGGATCCTTTCGAGGATCACAATTGAGCCAATATCGTTAGCTTAAAAACTTTGTAAGCTACGAGTTATTGCTTATTAATTTGGCAATGTTTCATTGCCACCTCTTGCCTTTTCTTTTACCTGATATTTTTTACTTTGAATTTATATGGAATTTAAAAATTGTCCAATTTTATTTTCAATGAATAACACTTCTTATTGAAGAAGATTAAATTTTGTTCGTAGAGTTTTACGTTTTTATTTTATGCAAATAATTTAATTAAATTAGGATTATATTTTTATTTATTAGTCAAAGAAATTTTGAAAAATGATTGCACGAATTGTAACATGCAATTTAAAATAAAGTAGATCAACAATATTTTATATATTATTACACAGATCATGATGTAATATATTTTACATAAATATATATTTAAATTTTGGCTAGTTAAACGCATTTAACATTACCTTCCTACCAGCAAACACTACGATTACTGAATATTATTGAAGAGAAAAAAAACTTGTTCTCGGTATATCGAGACAAACATTTTCTATTTCAGTCCGGTATTTAGGCACTAGGCCGGAAACAAGGAAACAATAAGCGGTAATCACCGTGCCTTGGTATTTACATCTTCTTATCGACGACAAAAAAGCGCGAACACAAAACTTTTTCAACGAAAACACCGGGGCAAAAAAGGGACGAAATATTCCGCGCATTTTCAGCTACCACGTTTCAATTTTCATCAGAAGATCTTTCTCGAACGGAGGAAAGGACCAAAGGAAGCTTAAATCCCCTTTTCTTCCAGATTCGGCCTCTCAATTGTGCTCTCCTCTTCTCGAACCGCTTCTCTGAGAAGGAGAGAGAGAGAGAAAAAAAAGGAGGTCGTTGTTCTCTCCTCCCTCCAGGGGGCGAATTATCGTTGCTTGAAAATTCATAAATCGAGACAACAAACAAGATCCCTCCGTTGTACTCGTCCCCTCTCCCGGATGGAATATCGGTTATTACGCTGCAATTTTCCTCGCGAGTAAAAGAAAAAAAAAAATGGAGGCGAACAAAAATTGGTGGCGAAGAGAATTTCGCGACGATCCTGATCTAATTTCGTCGATGAGACGCGTCCCCTTACGCGAGGAATTCGATTCGTTCGAGCAGGAAAGGGAGGGAGAGAGAAAGAAAATTTCTTTTCTAGAAATTATTTTCAATTAAGAGCGAGGATTTCTTGATCCATATTCCACGAATTTGGATTTTTGAATCATGCAATGGACAAATGAGTTTAGTACAATTTAATAATAAAATTCGATACGATTATTTATAATTATATCCTTATCGTAGCAATTTTTGAATCGATTAACTCCTGGATAGATTCGAATTCGAATGGAATAATTAAAAGTTCGATGATATTTGATTTTTATCAAATTAATTGGACTAATTCCTTGATAAGTGATTCGCGATCCCTAATTTAGAATTGTAATCTTCGAGGAAGTATCTAAGTGGAGAAACGAGTGGGAAACGTGAGTCGGCTTAACGATTCACAATTGAGCACGACATTTCTCGATCGACATTCCAAGAACTCGATTCTTGAATCGGTTTCTTGAAGCGATTAGACGTATCGGCCAATTTTTCACGAATTCGAACTTTGGACCGTGAAAGTGAACGTTTCAAAGAGCAACAGCACAGAGACAAGCGCATCGTGATTCACCGTCGACAAACGGACGGGAGTCGAGAAGTTAAACGTGGTTAAACATTTGACCAGAGGAGGCAAAGTCCGCGCGAACGAATGTTATCGAAAGTGAATTTGGTGGAGCGGATTCGAAATCCATATCGAGAAGGCGATATCCCATTCACACGCAGAGAGAGAGAACAATGGAACGCTGTTCGGTGAGAAAGGTTGAACTTGTCGAAATGCTTCCGCCACCGATTTCACATAAACAATAGTGATTGCGATTGTACAAATTAATCTAAAAAAAAAAAACTTATATTTCGTAATATTTCGTCTCGAGAGTAAAGCAGATTTGTCAGGGGAAAGATGACTTCGATCCTTTTCATTATTTCGACAAATAAATTAGATCTAAATTCTTCACGTAGAGGAACGTTAAAAATTTTACATAATAGATATATTTTTGGTTGAAAAACGACAAAATGTTTTTGTTTAAAAACCAGTAGGAAAAAAAAAAAAAAAAAAGAAAATAACGTTTCACAATTGTAAAAGATTCGAGCGCAGAGCGATTTAACACGAAAATCCGCGAGGTTCAAGCGGCTTAACACAATGATCAATGCTCGAACTACGTGACGCGAAATCATTGCGAGCGAACGCGTCCCCTGAACTTCTTTAATCCGAGGTAATTGGTCGGAGACCTGATCTGGTTAATTGGATTGGGCGCAAAGCGTCGCCAAGTTGCGAGATTCTTTTGAAAATGACGACTATTAAAAAGATGAATCGTCGTAATTAGTTAATGATCTTTCCGGATCTTGCGATCCAATTAGAGATCGACGTTGAAAAATTCGAGTTTAGATTTATTTTTCTTCGTCTCTTTAGATGCTTTAAGAGAAGTATCGAGGCTTGATATACATACAAACAATTTTCACATTTGCTCTTTTGAAAATTTGTGAAAAATCGTGATAATTTCTATATGCCAGAAATTATAATTTTTCGCGCGATAATAACGAAAACAATAATAATAGTTCACCAAAAAAAATAAATAAATTGCAATCGTTAAAAGCAATGACAATGTTATAAAGCCACTTTACATACAAAAAGATCCGTCTCGATCGTCCAGAGGAGATTGGAAGCAACCTGGACCCGAAACAGAATCCGAACAAAGAAAAACGAGACGAAGAAAGAAAAGGCCAGATGTGTGTCAGCAGGTGTTCAAAACCCACTGTGTGAGTATTCTGTTAGTGAGCGTAACGACTTGAGAGCGGACAACGCGTTAACAGGTATTAAGAGGACGGTGTTAACAGAATGTGCAATCGAAATACGTGAGGAATAGGGAGGATGATTCTACACAGATTGTCACAATGTAAGATCGAGCGGAAACAACGAGTTCCATTGTTCTACGTTTTCTACGAGAACGAATCTATGAAGAGAGAGGTTGGCCGATCTTTTTTAAAAGCGACCACGACCTTTCCCTCCGCTTCTCTCTCTCTCTCCCTCTCTTAAATATTTCAAGTGTCCCACTTGTATCGATATCGTATCTCGTCGAGGAAAATACGCTCTCTGTCCCTTCGACGATAACGACAACAAAGTTTACAGAGTAATATAAAAAGAGAGTTGAACATCGGCCTCGTTCAGAGGGCAGACGTCCTCCTCAGCATTGCAAATCTATCTGATGGTTTAACAATGGTTAACCAAATGGTTCTCATATTTGAATTCTATCCGTATTTTATTGTCGATTTCTGTATAATAATGGAGGAATGAAGAACCTCTGTGGAAAGGAAATTTGGAAATTTAGAGAAGAGGAACGACGAGGCTTTCGTTTCGTGTTAATTTTGGAAGATGTTGTCATAATATTATTTATTAATAAAATTCTCATATAAGAACAATATATATTAATAAAAAACCTTAACTTTGATCATCTTTCTCTCTTCGTACGTAATGTATTATTGGACAAATTCGAATCGCAAGGAAACGGATTAAAAGTTCGAAGAAACGCTTCGTTAATTTGAAAAGGACGCAATGCCAACTTACGTTACGCCAGATATTCCTGTTAAAGGAAAAACAATTTTCGAAGCTTCGTTAATTATCGTTTAATATTCTTTCATCGCGAAATCGAGGAAATTAGGAGGGGAACGCGAGAGTTTATCGGCCCGAAAAGAAACGTGACCCAGTCTGCCGTTAACGAAAGCATTAATATCCCGTTAATATTCCCGATACGGCCGGCTAGAAATCAAAAAATAATAAAGGAATTTCCCCTTACGTTCTCATACGAAATTCACCGCACGAAATTCATATACCCTCTCTTTTCTTTCTCTGGAACGAACAATTGCATTCCTGCGTGGAAAAGAGAGGAAGAGAGAGAGGGAGAAAGAAAAGGAAGAGAGGAAACGAGAGGCTTCCGTGCCCTGTTAATTCTCTTTGCACGATTATAAAGGAACGTCCAAGAATTTTCTCGCGACTGCTATATACGCAATCATTAAGCTTCGCTTCGGGGAAAGGAAGGGAAAGGAAAGATTCATCTCTTTGAAAGGGTTGACCCACTTCGAGGACCAAGTTGATCGCTTAATGTCTCGTTAATGATTCTGGTATATAATCAAATATGAACGTTCCACGTCGAAAATATATTTACCACGATAATATTTCCTTCGATCGACCTTTCCCTTCGAAATTGAATTGAAGAACACGTTCATTTTCCATTGAAGATCGTCCAAATTTCTATCCAACCCTTCCTCGTGCATGCACACGCGCAAGAACGATTAATTATCCCCTCTTCTTTTTAAAATTCTTTCCAGAAAAAAAGCTCAACGAAGAAGAACCCATCTTCTTAATCGATTCGATCAACCAATCCACTTGGTTACAAATACATATATAACGCACGTGCACGCTTTCCTCTGTTTAAACTTTCCTCGACGAGCACCCGATCTCCCCCTTCCCCCCGAATTTTTTCCTCGAGGAAGAAAAGCATCCATGACCTTTCCGTGATGGCACGTCCTTCGATTATTTCGGCGATGGCCCGCGTCGGCGTCGTACGTTTTCTACGCGGACAATAAATGGAACGTGGGTCTCGGGGCTGGTTTTCGCAGGTCCGCTAGTAGGGATCCGCTTCTACGAGAGGGGAGGAGGAGGGGAAGGAAGGAAGGTGAAGGAGCGACGAGGCGAAAGATACGCGAGAGAGAGAGAGAGAGAGGGAGAGGAGAGAGGAGAGGAGAGATTTTGGCACGGTGCCATGCACGCTACAAAGGCTGCCCTGCTCTCTCGAGCATGGAGCTACTGTGTGCGTTCCGGAGAGGTTCCAAAGGCAGGGTCCCGCCTTGATGCTTCCCAG
>NW_006263723.1:104078-113219 GCF_000469605.1 Apis dorsata | reverse complement strand
CCCCCCCCGCCCCTCCCCGCCGGGAGAAGCAACAAAAATCTCCGGGCATCGAGGTTGCACGAACGCCAACCTTTTTGGACGTGGCTGGCGCGTGCGTGCCCCGATTTTTCCACACGGCAATGCGATTTTCGGACCTGGATTGCGGATCCAGATGCGGCCCTGGCCCGTCGTTTCCAACCGGTCGCACGGTGGGGGACGTGATACGGGTAAAGGGAGAAAGTTTAACGAGTTGTGGAAGGGGAGATAGGGATGCTTGGAAAATATGCTTGAAAAATTGATTCGTTTCGATTGAGAAGAGGGTTATCTCTCTTTTTTTTTTTTTTTTTTTCGATTTTTCGTATTATTTTAGTTTATTTTTTTTTTTTTGGAATTCAGTAACGGATTGTTAGACTTTTATATATGGAGGATATTCGGTATATAGTTGAATTTCTTTATTATTGATAGAGAATTGTACGGATGAACGAGTAGCAAACTGACAAATGATATTGTTCATTTTAAGGAGATGTAGAATTTAGGAAGGTCGTTTCGATAATTCGAAAATTTTATTTTTGAACTGTGAACTTTTCGTATCTATTGGACTTTTTGTGTGTACATATGATACGAGTGGCTTATCATACCTGACGCAGATCTCCGAATCCGTATCGTATCATGAAAAGTTACGAAAGTTTGTTCTAGAATTCAATTCTATTTCTAGACTGTTATCATTTAAATCATCGATAAAATTCTCGTAATGTGACGATTCATTATTATTATCATTTGAATTTATGTATATCTCTTCTTCAAATATTCTCGAAACACGGTGAAAATAAATTATTATTATTAAATTTTACTTCACACTGTCACGATCATTTGCCAGCCTCATCAATTTATTTCTGATTTAGTACGACGAGTGCACGGAAATATGTTAAATGTGGTTATGCAGCTACGTTAGTTCTAAGCAGATCTGACAGATTTTCCGGCTGCTTAGTTTTAAAATTTAATGCCCGTGAATTGTACCCTTCTATATCTAATGTAGAATGAATTATGTTTAATACAATAGGCGATTAAACTGCATTCCATCTCCGCTACATTATCATCTATAAAATTATTTCGAATACAGAGAGAGGACATAAAATGTAACGATTAACGACAATATTTTTTATCACAAAAGATAGCTTTTCAAAAAATGTTGGAAAATTTGTTTCGAGAAACATATTATGCCATTTACGAATTCCTACACACTCGACGATCATCCCCAATAATTTCTAAAAAGAAATTTTAGTACTTTCCAAACTTTTTCAGCGTCTTTTCCTACTTATTTTTATTCTTCCAACAAAAATCCTTACGCTTTGCAAAACTACATTTCCAGGTTTATATCTCGAAAGAAAATCCTTGTTGCGATAAATCAATTCCTTCGCCAAATTTTCTTTATAATTTCTAAAAAAAAAAGAAAAGAAAAGAAAAGAAAAGAAAAATTTAATTATTCTCTACACTCGAGAAAATCGAGTATTTCCTTACAAGTCGACTCGGAGCGCAAGATCCACAAGAGCAACCAGTTTCTTCCCCAACAACTCCCAACAAACTCTCCATTTCATGGCGCCATGGAAAAAGGCGTTCCACGTTCCTGGGAATTTAATTAACATCGGATTGCTCGGCCAATTTGCAGGGGGTTGCGCTCGACTGCATCATTAGAGGGGCCTCTTTCCGACAAAGGGCGATGGATAGATTTACGAGGCTCGTCGACTGGGCCTACTCTCTATTATCTAACCCTTACCGTCGAAATCGCGGCCAACCCTCTGACCCTTTGACACACGCGGTTCCATCTCGAATCATCGACCACCGATTTCATCCGCGCATTAAATCTCTTCTCGAAGCGCGAGTGACTCGCTTATGGGCGAATTATTATTGCTTCCGGAATTGTTCGAGAGGGGGTGGAGAGAGCTCGAGCTAAAAAGGGACGAAGAGTTAGAAACTTTTTAACTTTATGGATACTCGAAGGAGATGCTGTTTTTGTGCTGGTTTGAGAAGAATTGAGAATATCGAGAGATATTCTTGTTATATTAGAAATGGCAAATAGAGATTTTTTTTAATTAAAATTAAGGAAGAATATCTTTATATGAATAAATAATCGAAGAATTCCTTGCTCTAAATCGGGGAAATAAAGGAGGGAGCTTCAGATATCGAATTAAACTGGAAACGAAATTGGAAACGAGGCATTGAAGAGAAGGAATCAATCTTATTATCATCTTGTCGCTCCAATTTTTCCTTTACAAGTCCACGGTTATCAACGATCTGAAAGTATTTCCAGGAATGAGCAGACGTGATTAAATCCGACCAAGAACGGACGTAAAATCTTCGTTTACGTCTTAGATCCTTGTAATCTGAAATCTTTGTACTTAATCCCTCCGTCAGATTTTGGAAGAAGACTAGTTACAATGATGGAACATTGAGTACTCTTTGACAGAAAGCGGGGACTTTCGGTACGCGACCAGAATTAAAATCCGGGGTTGAACAGAAACAAAGATCGTTTTTGATCTGAAAGAGAAAGAATTACATTTAGTTCTTTTAACGCAGAATTCTAATTTGAATTTTCCTTAATTCATTATTTATTTTTATTAATCTGATCCAATCCAAGAATCGATCGTTTGATCTCTGACCAATCGAATATTTACGCGTATTATTAAACACATCAATGAGAAAGAATAAAAGAAAATACGAAGAACAAGCATCGAAAAATTGAAAAAATATATATAATTAGCGGAGAAAGAATATCCCTGACCTTACGTCGAACACACAGTTCGTCAAGATTATTCTCGGATCCAATATAATCCTTACAAGAAAAAAAACTCTTCCTTTTCCTTATCCACCTTATCGTCCCTCGTAATTTCGTGAAACGAGCTATTCGAGCGGGGGAGGATCACGAAAAGATATTTCCTAAAATTACCACCGATCCGTGGTGGTGTACGTGTATCCACCACCCAACCACCCGTGTAATACACCCTATCGATTAGACGCTAGAAATGTCGCCAATTCGTGATCAACGGGAGAATCGATGGCCTGGGGAGGCGGAAGGAGGGGATGGAATCAAAGGACGCGGTCTATAAATTATGACAGGAAACGTAGCGGGGCGGCGAGCTCTCGCTGATTTTATGTCCCTTCCGCCCGCGCTTTTTATGCCGTAACTCGCACGAAACGCTCGTTACTTAGCCCATGGATGGAACCGTGTTATTTCGCACCTCGTAAAGGTTACCTCTCTCATCGTTCGGTTAAAGTATCAGCTTTCCTTCCTTTTTTCTTTTTTTTTAATCCAGTGTCCTTCACGACCCACAATCGCCTCCATTTTTTGTTTTATAGAAGGTGTTCTAGGCGCTGTACGTACTCGATATTATTTTACGATGATCGATCTTGTGATGGCACGATCTTGTATTATATTATATTTGTAAATGATCTTTTCTCCTTTCGTCGAATGGAGACAATATTGTATTTGGTAGAAATTGATTAAGTTGAGTCCAATTTTGTGTAAAAATTGTAACTTAAAATCCATACAAAAATGGGTTATTAGTTTCGAAAAGATTGATAAAAAGTTATATCGATGTGCAGTTATCGTTTCATAGATAGACTAGTATTTTTGTCATAAAAAAATTCTCGAATATTATATGCTTGTGTGCATAACTTTCTAATAGAATCCATTTATATGATGAACTCTTATTAACTGAAAGAAAATTGTGAATTGGTAAAGGAAATTTAAGTAAATTTTTATTGTACGAATCTGTGGTTACAGATTATTTATCGTAATTTATAAGGAACTTTTAAATTGCATACACCCGTTTATTCCGAGGTGTTAATGTTGAAATGATCCCATTCGTTTAAAAACATTACGGTATCATCGAAGCTTTAATAATGGTATCAACGCCAGCAATGGCAATTACCATCTCGAGCCATGAGTAATAACACCACTATGCGATGCAACGAAGTATCATCGTTTACGTGATATCGCTCCATATCACGCGGATATCGTTCACGTAAAAATTCCAAAATCCTTCTATTTCCAACGAATTCAATTCTATCTCCCCTGCGTGTCAACAATTCCTTCGTCTTTTCTCAAAAATATAAACTCTATCTATATACATATATATACACACACACATTCAAAAGTAAAAGATTGGAAGCTCAAGTTTCAATGATAAAAGTCGAAATAAAATTTCCTTATCCGAGATCGAGGAAAGTTGAACGCTGATCAAAGCGTCTCGAGCAAGGTTGAACAACCTCGTAAAATGATTATCATCCGGGTACCAACAAGCACCGCGTGGCACGCGTTGCAAAATACCTTTGATCCAAGCTGCGCGGCGCATCGAGTCGCGAGATTAGACGCAATTGGTCGCGATCAAAAGCGGCTCTCGCCCATCCATACCTCTATCTACCGTCCATCCATCCATCCACCACCACCATCGCTCGTCGATGATGATCCCACGTAGAGGCGAGGATCGGGCGGAGGACGCTCGATGAAAGTAAACACGCGTGAGGCCGCACAATGCCGCGAGACGCGGCGAGGATTAACGCGGTTGGCCGCGATGCGCGCCCGTGACGTCACTTCCGCCCAATCAAAAACCATCAATGCGATCTACTACGTCGATCCTCCACTCGCTCGCTCGAGCAACGTTTTTTTAACAGCGACGTTCGCACGAAACGTGGATTCCGTGGATCCCTTTAATTGCGACAAACACGCGAAACGAGAGAGGCTCGAGTCCCTCTCTCTCTCTCTCTCTCTCTCTCTCTGTCGCATAATCTCGTGGATGTGCCCCGATTAGTAGCCGAGAAACGTGATTATGTCATCGGCTGGAAACGGATGCGACGGATCTCTTCGAAATTGCGCGCGCTAGCATCGAACATTAGGCGGTTAACGTTCTAAAATCTAACTTTCTCCGTAACGTAATCATGGGAGGATTACCGATGACAGTTTCGATTGTGCGCTAACGGATGATTGGGTATACGTGAGGTGGATAGCTAGTAGGTTTGAAAGTGTATTTTGTTACCACGAAAGGATGCGCACATGTTTGTTCAAAAAATCATCAGGGATATATCTTGCTCGTACATTTATCGATTTTGCGATAATTATTTTATAACAGCGTTTATAAATTTTCTATTCAAACTATTATTTCGTTAAATCTGTAAATTAAATTTGCTGGTTTCGTAATATCAATTGTACTGAATTCTAACCAATTACACTCTACCCCTGTATTCGGATGGAAATAATAATGGCCGTTAATTCCAGCGCTGTTAAAACACGCGATTGTTAAAAATAAAAATCTTAATTAAAATGGATATTATAATCCCTAATGAATACATGCAAACGAGTAACGATATTTTTCGCGAGATAAATAAATCTCGAGCATATCTGCGATCCTCTAGTTCCGAGTTTCCGCGAAATCCGGCAATTAGTGGTCGTAAAAATCGGTTGCTGATTGCCAGTCTCGCTGCTCTAAATCCTTGAGACTTTAGATTTAACGTTCGAGAAATTCGATATAATGTGAAAGTTTACGAGCTATAGCATCTACTATAGACTGACGCGAAGAAATGCGAAAGAAACGCGGATCGAGTCGTTCGCCGCGATAACCTTCGACACTTCACCGTTGCACCGTTCGTTGGAAAGGAGGGATTGGAAGCAACGATCTCGACCCTCGATAAACGGAGGCTCTCGCTTCCTTTTCGAGGAAATCCTGTTGGATTTTCTCCTGTTGCCAGGAGGAGACCAAGGCAAGGAAAAGAAAACGCGTGTGTGCGTGCGTGCACGTTTCCCCGGGGCGAGACACGGGGCGAATTATGAGGCCCAGACTACCGAAATGGGCAACAGGGCGTAACGAGGCAGGCTTCCGGTCGATAGATGGAGCGAATCTCGGATTCATCGTATTAAAATTGCACCAAGGCGAAATTGAAAACGATTCTCCGAAATAATAATAATTGAGATATATCGATCGATGGGAAATGATAAAGGTCGGCAACGATTTTTCCAGGCGAATTGCGAAAATGCGAATTCGGAAATTTCGTGCAATCTTGTTTCCCCCGAATAATGGATAATCTTTACTCGTGTCGAGTGTTCAAATTAATTTTAAATTGAATTTAAAATTAACGAATAATGGGAGGTAATGGAGTTTCGACAAGATATTTAATAACAGGCCGGTTCGAAATTCATCGGTGAAATCGCGGAATTACGCTACGTAATTATGGAAATTTTCGACCCATAAATAAATAAATAAATGTTGGGAAAAGGAAATGCGAGTTGATTTCTTTCCGGTAATAATAATAGTAATACTTGTGTAATGATATTTATTTTCGATTATGTTTATCTTTTCTTTCATTTTTCCAATTGCAAGTTTTTCGATTCTTTTCCCAAAACTTCAACGTTCATTCTTTCCATTCAAATACATTTTGCTATTTAAAACGGAACGAGTTGTAATTTATTGATATCGGATCGGAAAAATATACAATGTCAATTCGTTCCACCTATTTTTATCTGCGCATAGCCGAACGTTGTAACAACAGATAACTCTCGTGCAATTATGCTAATGTATTATACGTTTGTTATCAAAGTGGCGTGTTATCTGTTCGAAAAAAAAAAATTCCCTACAAAAGGCAAATCCATCACGAAAAAATATTCCATGTTTTACAATAAACGATCCTTTACCCGTTGAAATTGAATTTAAAAAAAAGAAAAAAATTATTAACGACCAGACTATAGAATATCAATTCTCTACATTTTTCTAAATATTATATCACGCGCGAAAAGATCGAGCTCGAGCGCGACAAATAAGAAAGAAAGGGAAAAAAAAAGAAAAAGAAAAAGGGAGAAAGAAAAAAATTTCGCGTGGGAGAGACTCGTGTGTGGCTTATTCAAAGATGGCTGTAGACCATCACAGCTTACGACAGAATGTCGTTACACCCAATTAGCTTCATTAACGGCCTTGAGAGGCTAGCACACGAGCGAAGCCCGTTCGAAAGGCCGTTGGAAAAACCTGCGATCGTCCTCAAATGCGGTTTTAAATATTTACACATTTCGCAGAGAAATCGTGGAAATTCGATCATGAGCATTGTCGGTTTACGAATAATAATAATTACTCGGTAAGGTTAATCGCGAGGATGGCTTGTTTAGAACTGGTCAAGGTAGCATGAAACTGCACGAACAGGTAATTAAGCCGTTCGTTCATTATGCCGAGGATAGAGGAGGAGCGTCCAAGATCTTTCTGCGATCTTCATTTATTTCAAGGTAATTAGGGTAGCGGTAAAATAGTTTACAGTGATCATCTGTTAACTTGTTAGATGAGTGATTAAGGATAAATGGACGAATGTGGATACGTAGAATTTTGCGTAGAAATTATTACGAGTCGTTGGAAAATAAAATTTAAGGATTGATCAAAGTCTCGAGAAAAAAGATTTTTTCAATGTTTCCTGTGAGATTAGAATTAACATCGAATTTAAAAAATATCTTAGATTCTGAAAAGGTGTTAATTATTGAAAATATCAATTTCGCAAAATATTCTGATATAATTTTGATAAGTTGAATTAATTCTATGCTATCGCTACTGTACATCGTTTTCTATATTTTTTCGAGAGTGTTTATTTCCACGCGATAAATAATTCAAGTATTAAACTTGAATTGTATTTTATTATCTTTAATTAGAAATATCAACAATTTCAATACTAACGATCCAAATATTAAAGGATAAATCTTTTTCACGCGAGTGTTTAAATTTTAAACTTTTAAACACTTGGTATAAAATTCGGAAGAAACGCTTTCCAAAAGGGACAAGTTCAACGAGAGAAGGGGGTCAGTATCGGGTCAATCTCGTTCGAAACGAGACGAGCCACGCATGAATCAAGTCCATTTGTTTCTGGAAAAAGAGAGCGAAGAAAAAAAGGAAGAGAAGAGAAGAGAAGAGAAGAGAAGAGAAGGAACCCTTCGTGTTTCTCCTCGCGTGTGCTTTCGTTCACGATGGGCAACCCTCCTTGGGCGCCCATTTTTTTTCACCTACAAATCACCGTCACGATCTACAAAATCGCCTATGAAATTATAATCTAGAACAGGCTGAAAATTTCTTCCACCCTGAAATCTAGATTTTGAGCATTAAGCGCCCGATCTTTTTTTCCGCCAACTTTCCACTTTGCACGTACAATACATTTCCCTCTACGCGAACCTTGGATAGTCCAAGTTGAAATCGGGTGAACTTAGGAGGGAAAACTTTCTAACTTGCTAAATTTATCAAATATTATCTTAAAGTTATCGAACATTTATTCTTGGCTAATAAGCTAACTGTTAATTATAGTTGCTAATAATAATTGCACTTATCAATCGAAAGGAAATATTAATATTTAACACGCTATATTTTCACACGATTCCAAGTTTACTATTTACGTACTTATTATCAAGAGTTTGGCAGAATCGCGTGTAACTCTTTAATCTTTAGAGAGAGAGAGATATAAATAAAACAAAGAGGGAAGCTTCAATTTCAACGACAATATTGTTTTCTTCGTTCCTCCAAACGAAACAGAAAAAAAGAAAGGATATATTATCGTGGATATCGAGTTCCGTATGATCCAGTGGTCTCTCGGTTTTTCCTGACGACGTTTTATTCGTCGGGGAAGCCGCGAGTTTGAATAATTCATCCACGGGCACGAAGGCTTCCGATTGGCTGCGTTCATAGCCGAGAAGCTCATCGCGCATGCGTGCTGGCAGCCAGGCTAATAAGGTACGCTTATGGCGTGCACGTGGCGTGACGGAACGAGCGTGCACGAGGGACAAAAAGGGTGGTGCGTTAGTAGTCGGCGGCGAGGAAATAATCGCGCGGCGAGTGTACAAATTGTCGGTTTACGCCGCGATCAAAATTCTTTCTTCCTTTCCCCCCGTCACCAATGCTACGCGATCCAATCCCCGCATTTGAGAGGATATCCTCAGACGGAATTGGAATTGGCTAATTCGATACTCTTCTTTCATAAATCGAATAATTTTTATAAAACTTATCTTTTTTATACCTTAGTATTCGATTCTCTAAAATTTTCAGGATTATCTTCTTTCTTTTTTTTTTATTCTTTCTTATTTTAAACGATTACAACTCTGTATGTCTTTCAAGATTCGTAAATCTTGGGAAGATATTGAAGTAAAATTCGGGG
>NW_006263723.1:97092-103777 GCF_000469605.1 Apis dorsata | reverse complement strand
ATATATATATATATATTCGCTCGGGAATAAAAATCCAAAGGATATCTTGGATATCTCGACTGGAAAACAATATCTCAAGTGAAAGAAGACGCCGGTCTGGCGGGAAACTTCGAAATTGGTACACGTCTGAGCCAGATGTTACGTAGCTGCATGGAGCAGAAGGGAAGATAAAAAGTTAACGCGTCCCTTCGTGGGACAGCTCGAAGAGGCGGACGTGCACAGCTGCCCGAAAACTTGAACTGTCCGCCACATGTTCCGACAATTGTTTTCGTACCCTCCCGTGAAGATTATTAATCCACTGTAACGTTTCTAAAATTATTTTCATAGACCTTTCTTTGCGTCCATCGAGTGGTTCGAATAAAATTTATATTCGAAAAGGAAAAAAAAAGGGGGGATGCGAACATTCGAAAACGTAATCCTTTCGAATCTATCTCGAAATTATTATCGAATAATTCCTCGTTTCGATGATATAACAAGATTTACAACCCTTTTGAACTTTATCCCTTTTATCTGACACCCCTTTTATAATCGCGTACAAATATTGATTCTCCCACTGCGACTATATATACTCTACTATACAGAATTTTCGCCTCTCGATTCCGTATAAACAATACAAACCAAGAGAAACAAATACAAAAGGTTCATTTATATAAACCAATAAAATATTACCAAGAAAGGAAATGCGAGAGATCAAAGGGGGGAGAGATCGAGGCGGTCGATTTTTATCTTCTTTTCCAAGTATCCTCGCTTCTTCCCGGCCGGATGCTCCCATCCTCGGAGTAATTCAGAGCGCTCAACCATTCCCATTCTATCGATTCCTTCCACGAGACCTTCGCGTATTCCCCCCCTCCCCGCACAACTTCCACAACGTAGACGCTGCTCCAAATAATATACCATCTCCTCCCCCCTTCGAAACACATTCGAATTCCTCCACGATCGAATATCCACCTCCCCCTCCCGGACAATCTTCCTCGTATTTCTCATATCGGAAGAAAGAACTTTCTCGGTTGAAAACCGCCCATGGAGAAATATATATATATATACGCGAATATAATACATAGAAGTATGTAAGAAAGACAGACGGTCGAGTGAATAACCCGTCTTGGCTGATAACCTTAATTATCGCGATCTTAATGACCCATGGTGCCTCCACACTTGTGCCCCCTCCCACACACACACACACACACACATATATACGCGCGGTTCGCTCGCCTCGACCGCTGGAAAACTCAATTTGGCCCGACTCCAACGGCTCCTCTGGGAGGCGAAACGAGTCCTCTGTCGGGGCTCAGCATCCCCGGAACGGGAATAGCCGGGTTATTTTTGACCCGGTGCGCGCGAAACCCGGCCCCTTCTCGCGAGAAGCCTCTCCCCGCCGACCAGGGGGGAGGGGGTGACATTTCTCTTCCTCCTCCTCCCCCCCAGCCCGTGTTTACGGGCGGCGGATCGGCCCGCGGATCGTTCGAGAGGAATGTTATGTTAAGAGGGAAACGACAAAAAGCCGGCGGCAACCGGCGAAAACACGATTCTGCCTGCCCTGTCAGCCGGTAAACAAGCGTGCTCGATAAACCGGTAGGCTGTCCAACGAAGGAGATTTATCGGACCGATCGATAAGAGATTGGACGAGCGAGTTCGATGCTTTTGTTGCTCTCTTTGTGTGTATGTGTGTGTGTGTGTGTGTGTATGCACATTTCGTTAGACAAAAGAGATATCGAGTATAGTCGAGGTATATAGAGACAAAAAGCAGTGGGTAATGCGTGTAGAGTAATGTAGGTATGCATTATTAAATATACGAATTATACTTGTGCTTAGGTGTGGTGGACGTATGGCAGACGTACGTGGAAAGCGATAGTAGGCAATATGAATCATAGTAGATATGAAAATATATAATAGTTGATGTGAGTGGTATAAGGTTTACGAACTGTGCATAGTGGCATAATAGGCGCGTAACGAGTGAATCTTAGCGGTGAATTGCGTAGAAAGCAATGATAGGTGGATGTCGCTAATAATCGGTTATAATTAATTAAATCGAACGTGGGGAAGGACAGGAAGATCGTGAAGAAGCGAGGGATGTGCGGAGAAATTGACAACATCTTAAGGCTTCTCGCTCGATGGGGGGGGATCTATGGATCATTCCTCGACTTTCTCATGCGGTAAACAAGTGTTTATCGTCCAAATCGAATCCAACGTTATTGCAACGAACTTTTATCTCTTTTTTTTTTGATTTTCTCAAAATAGTGATTTAGAGTTTTTGAAAATTTTCCTTCCGGATATTTCACGTTCATCTTCTTTAATTTGAAAACTATATTTTAATGTTTCTTAAAAAAGTAAAAAAGATTCTTGAAATATTCGAGAAAGTAATTAATTCGTTGCTTTAAATGTACATTCTTTGGAAGTTGGATTATATATCTGCTAATATGAATTTCATCGTTCGTGGAAAGAAGGAAAGAAGATTAAAGATGAATGCCAAAGGAGAAAGGAGATGGTAGCAACGGTCAACAGATTTATTAAAATCTATCCAGATCTGAAAGTATTTACTGGAGATTTGCTCGAGAGTTGCTGTTTATGAATTGCTTGTCTCGTTTCAAACAGTTAGAGGCAAAAATGATAAGACGTTCGAAATGTCTTCGTTTCGTTGATTATTTCGTTCCTTGTTTCTTCCCTTGTAAATACAACACGAACAGCCAACACGAGTTTGCCGAGAAAACTCAAATTATTGAAGCTCGCTTGCTAGGAACGCGATATGAATGAGAAAAGACGAGGGAAAATCCACTATTGGGAGGAAAGTTCAAATCGAAGTAACTTTTGAACTAATAACATTTAACCATGACCTTCCATCTTCTTATCTTAAACTATGTATAAGATCGTAACTTTTAATAAATGCAATTGCATTATACATCAAGATCAAGTTTTTTCTCAGTATTCCAAAATTCAAATATCTATAATTTCATCTAAATCGACTCGAATTTTTCGCATCATTAAATCGTAACACCTGCACAGAATAATTTTATACAACTCGAGTTACAGCTTTGTTGAAATTAAAAGAATATTGCAAAAAGAAAAGAAAAAATCTTCACACCATTTTCCTAAGTATATCGAAACGAATACAATTACATTATCCCCCCCGATTTTATTACAAAACTGAATCTACGCAATTAAATAAAATTCGCGCTATTACATTCAACGAGATTCAAAAATTCAACGGCGTCCAAACCAATTTCCCCGTCTCGGAAAAATTATACTCGTATTAAAGAACCGTTTCTAAATTTACTTGCTCGAACGTTTCACAATATCCCCGCTGAAATCGAGAATTTTCACGGCAAATGTACGATCGACCGCGAATCACACGTCCACACCATAGGCGTTCCACACTCGCTTGGCGTTCGGCCAAATAACGTATCGGTTCGCGGCCGAGAAAACGCCCATAAGCACGCGGTTGAATTTTTATGGCCACGTTTGTTAAAGGTTTGGGTTGAAAAACTCGTTAATTCGAGAATTCGCCTGGTTGCTCGGTTAAAGTCGGATTTTCCATAGATATATATATATATTAAATCTAATTTAACGAGCCCATAGGGATTAGGAGGGCCATTCGAGTTACGAGTCGTCGATGAATTTCTAAATAATTTAAACTTATGAGATATATAGAATTATAGAGCTGTTATAATAGGATTATACGAAATGCTCGCCTTTTTAATTCATTTTTTATTCAAGAGAATATCTCACGACGATGCGTCGACGATGGGTGCCGTTTTTAATAGACAGATGAGAAATGGATCGTTTTTTTCCCCGATTCCAACAACGAATTAACGTGTACACGAAGGAATCAAATAGAAACGGTGAATTCGAGAAATTCTTTGGATCGTACGTGGAACGAAAAAATGTGACGTAATTAGAATCGCGCGTGTGGCATTCTTGAGGACGGACTTAAAGAAGAGAAATATAAAGGAGAGAATTCCGAGGTATGCTCGTCAGCTGTCACACTTTGGAATTTCGACGTTATTGAAAACGTATATAGGTCTGTCCAAAAATAATCGTCCAGGATCTCCTAGCTAGACGGTGAAAATTCATTTGCAAGAATCATCCTCTATCGAGGTGTTTCGTCGATTCGAGATAAGTCGTTTTTGGCGCAGAGCCATCGTGTCCTTATCTCGAGAGAGGACTCGATTTTCAATTCCACCTTCTCTCGTTCGTCCGTGACCGCGCCTCCGCTTCTCTTTCCCTCTCTTCCCCTCACCCGGAGCGCGGAGATAAGAGGAAACGACAAAACACACGCCTTTTATCAATGAACCTTTGACACGATCTCGGCTAAATTCCTGAAAATCCGCGTTCCGCGAATTTTCACGAGCTTGCGTTGTGAAAAATTTGACAGCTTTCGATCGGAGGTGGCTAGTTTAGGGGAAGCGTTGAAAAATGTTTTCGTGAATACGAATCGAAGTTGAAAGTTGTTGTTCGAAAATGGTGCTTGACGTATTTTTTTTTACGAAGGGGGGAAATTTCGAGATAAGTTTACCTGATATTCAGTATATTTGGTAAAAATTATAAACGCAATGGGAAAAGTTCAAGCTCTCAAAATGATATCTTATTCGAAAGAGAAAGAAGCATGAATGGGACGAAAGCTGCATGGATTTGAAATTTCTCCGATATCTTAATTAATTTTTCGAACTAATAATATTTTATAAAATTAATCCTTTTGTATTTTTTCTCTCAATTTGACTGAATATCTTTCACCTCGAACTACTCTCGCAATTACGTCAAATTGCCAAGTAATTGTAGCAAATTACGAATCTGTTCGTTTCTTTCTTTCTTTCTTTCTCTGTTTCTCTTTCTTTTGTTTCGTAAAACACCATCTAATAAAATCAATTAATTAAAACTCCGCCGAGTTTTTCTCATTTTTTTTTCCCGAGTGGTTTCGATAAAATTGTACGTTCCTTTTCCGGGCTTTGTCGCGTCGAAAAATCGAATTTCGAATCCGCTCGTTTTATCGGCGAAGTCGAGTCCTCCGATTTGCTATGCTTACGCAACGATAATCAGAATAACTAATCCGCATCTGGATTTATAATTAATCATTCTCAATTTACATTTTCTAGTAGCGCACACAGATTTCAATCATTTCCTAAAAGCTAATTGTTGCATACACGATGAATAACACAGGTTTTATCCACGCGATTGTTGAGAGATAAATTATAGAAAGTCTCGCGATTTGAATTATACAACGGGTGGCTATATTTACTTTTAGATTTAAATCGAGAAAGTTCCGTTACGTGGATTTCTTCTTCTCGAAACAAGAGTAATTTCAACCACTCTTTCCATTTTCCTGCATCACTTTACAGTAAAATAATCCTCGAGTTTCGCTTTCTCAACTTTCAAAATCGCGACAGATAAAGAAAATTTATCAAATTTGTATCGGTTATAAACAAGGAAAAGAATGATCCAAAGAAGCGCGCACCCGGATATATCTTACAGCCAATTCCATTGAAATGCTTTTGAACAATTGTATGCAGAAACGTTTATAAAACGCGAACGATGACACTCTTGCAGAAACTCGACAGAAATATATCGCGTTTCGAAAGCAAGAGAAACAGAGGGAGCTTTCAAACCATAGAATCTAACTGGATCCCTCTTTCAGAAGTACGTGGAATTAATTTTTTTTTTTTATAGAAAGATATGTTTCGACTGGTTCCCGACTGGCAGATGCGAGATGGTGAAAGAAACATAGAATTGACCCCTCCTCGCGCGAGGGGAAAATCGATTATCGAGAGAACGAGGCATTTTTTTTTTTTTTTTAACTACCTAATGGACCTTGCGTATCGAGAGGAATGTTTCTCTTAAGTCGATCATTTTTCATTAGAACCGACTTTGATGGATTAGCAGTGTGATTTGCAGATAACGTACGTGTACGTTTTTTTGTGGAGATTAGAGGTTCGTAACATGTGATCGTCGAGAGGAGGAAAGGGAAAGCAAAATGCACGGCCAGCTTCTATTTTCTCTCTCTCTCTCTCTTTTTTTTCGATTTCTTTTCGACGAATAAGCGATGCAATTTTCCCAAAATTAAAAACGAATACGTTTTCGAAAGAAGAAGAAGAGGAGAAGCGGAAGCGAGGAATAGAAACGAAACAATAATTCAAGTTTCGGTTAAGAAGTGAAAAAGAGATATCGGAGAATACAAAATTTACGATTCACTCGCGTCCAACCGTTTAATCCCGAGCGTTAGAATAACTCGACTCAGCATAAAAGCTTAGATTAAAAAACGAGTTATCGTTGTAATTTTCGCAACAGTGACATCGTGTGACACGGAGAGGATACTGTAACGTATTGCACGAGAGTATCTCACGAGCATTGCGTCATAGGAAATCCGTCAATCTAAAAAAAAAGAAAAAAGAAAAGGAAAAAAAAATCTTCAAAATTGCATCGCTCTATATTGCGACTCAAGTTCTTTTTTCTTTTTTTTTTCTTTCAACTGTGATTAATTACCGCGAAATCGCAGAAAACAAGCAACGAATCGCTCGAACAATTTAGCTCGACACCGTAACGGCTAACGGTCCAAACGTTTCCACAGGCCGGAACACGACAGAGAACAAGCCGAGACGTATTATTTTCAGAGCGGAGCGGACGTCGAGTCGCGTCTAGAAGTTTTGCGGTTCGGTCTCGAACGAATACCATTTATTACCGGCTCTGTCTAGCTATT
>NW_006263723.1:95297-96922 GCF_000469605.1 Apis dorsata | reverse complement strand
AAAAAAAAAAAAAAAATATCGCTGGAATCTATAGTATAGATCCCTCTTTCTCTGAAGATCGATTCGAATTGATCTTTGCTTTCATGGAAAGAGGATGAATTTTTTTTAAACGAAAAAAGGTTTTGCGATATTTCTTTAATTCGTGTAATTAAAAGATATACGATTTAATATTAAAATCTCAAATTTATTAAATCTAGATATATTATTGTCGCTTTTGAATATTTTATCAATATTTCTAAATTCAATTAATTAAATTATTATTTATTACCAATTATTATTTATTACCAAATTGAATTATGTCATTATAAATTTTCCGATCTTTCGAAATTATTGTTATTTGCGAATTGAATTAATTTAATTCAATACAATTTATCGAGCACGAACGGACCAAAAGTTTTTTCGTACAGATAAAACGAAATGTTATCGCGTTAATATTTCTAATTTAAAGAAATCTCATTTCAATTAATTTTTTCAAAATTTAGAATGATATTGATAAAGATTCGTTTAACACGGGAAGGAAGGAGTTTCGTGACTGACTGCTGGTTCACCATCGAATGTGTATAACAAGGGCTATCTGCAATCGAACATCAAGAGATCCCCAAGTACGGGAACAATATAAGCGAGATAAGGGAGAGACAGTCGATGCAGCTGCAGCTGCACCGTGACTAAAACAGGAGCACAATAACGCGCAACGTTGTCTCGTGGAAAGTAACAGTTTGCAAGGGGATGTTCGGAGGACGAATAAATAATGCAAACGGAACAGAAATCAAGACACAATCACAACGAATTTCCTAGATTTCTACCCTTTTTTATTATTATATTCCTCGCGTGAATGATCAATCTTTCGAAGAGAGAATAATAATGATAAATTTTTAATTTCCCCAAAAACGTAAAAATACCAATATAATGATCAAATTTATAAAAATAATTCGAACACGAGGAAGAAAATCACATTCAACGCCGCCAATAAATTTAATTCCAATTCAGAGATGTTGTTCCAGCGAACCAATAATTATCACGGAACAATTACCATCGGCAACAAACGAATCTCCCCACATTATTCCATCCGCGAAACGAGCATCTATTGCTCCTACATATTCAAAATACACGGCATAATTTCCAATCCAGATTGCTATAATTATCAATTAATTATAATCGATATTAATTTCCAAACTTTTGCCTCTTCCCACGTCAACGATTCGCTCCAATCCCAATTTTCCTTTCAACAACGCCTAGAGGAGAAGAAAAAAAATAATTCTGTGGAGGATACAGTGTTCATGATTTTCACGAGCAATGGTTTCACAGTCGAAGAATTTCGAGGCTCTCTATTCTACAGAGCCGGCCGACCAGATTTCTCAGAGAGAGAGAGAAAGAGAAAGAGAGAGAGAGAGAGAGAAAGAGAGAGGCCCAGCCCAAAGGGACGCCCTGATGAACGGGTTTCTTAGCGCTGGAACCGCTTAATTCCAGGGTCACGATACCTGGATCCTGCGTAGGGAACTCAGGTCAGATTTCGCAGTGAGCAACGGCCGCCATATTGGCGACCAAAAGGTACGCCTGCCGAAAAGATATTACGAGAGGTAGGGAGTACAAGGAAACACAAAGGAACGGCAACAATGATGAACGTT
>NW_006263723.1:90924-95031 GCF_000469605.1 Apis dorsata | reverse complement strand
ATATATATATATATATACGCTTGAAGTAACAATTCGCTTGATTTGGTTTCAATGAAATAAAATACCTGAAATAAAATTCTGAAAAATCAATTTGATACTCGTGACTGTTATCTCGTTGAAAATTATTTAAAAAGTAATTGTTAGACTACCAAATTTTTCACTATCTTTCTAATTCCCTTCCCTTCCTCTAACTAACAGAAGATCAGAAGAAATTATCACGGATCTTAAGATTATTGGAATTTCTCGAAAGCTGTAAGGCCAACGACCACGATACCGGAAGCGTCATAACGAGCCACGTAACACACCGATGTAACCGTGTGCATAAACGTTGCGAGACTTTCGAGAAACGGGAGGAATTGTGTCACCAGATTGGATAATGAATCTCACGTGGGATCGCGAGCTGGCACGAGCAGAACCGTCACGATAACGACAATGGATGGATGGTAACGATTACGACGAATCGGAGAAGTTACATCCGAGTTATTGTTTCATTGTCACCACTTGAATGAGAATCGGCCTCAATCGTTGCTCCTTAATTGCGAAATGACCCTTTATAGATATATATATATATATATACACGTATACGTGGAATGCGTTTAATGGGATCACGATGGAGGACAAAAAGCGTCGCTCAAGTTCCGCTTGAAATCTGGAAAATTTTGATCGTTTCTCTTCGATCTCTTTTAATGCAAGAGATTTTTCTTCTTAATGATAATAAAGTATCGTGAGAGAATAAATTTTTAACAATTTAATAAAAAATATTGGATCGTACTTTATTATATACAATAACTTGGGATAAATTTTTATTCTCGATAATCTTTAAAAAGGAAGAAACCGTGAAATATCCTTTCTCAACGTAGAATTATTACAACATACATTATAACATACAATCTTAATCTCTCTCGATAATCTCCTCCCCCGTTTATTTTCGCTCCTTTTCCCTCGCTCAATATCCAAGCAAATATCTCGTTATCCTGTTTATTCTCTCATAACAATTACAATGTAATTGGATTTTTAATTTCCGCGTCCAACATTTCATTTTTTCCCCTTCATTAAAGAATCGCTCTCTTCCGCGATCTCCCGAGATAATTACGAGGGAATAATTAAAAATCGATCGAGAGAGATCGTTTTGTTCGCACGCATGTACGATACGTGTTCCCGGGTCAATTAAAATTGCACGCGCTGTTATCGCGATGATAAGAAAACGTTCAATGGCTTTAAATCGATAAATATCTCGTTCGTGACGATGATTATTTCCAGAGAATCGTTCAATCCATGAGGAGGAAATTTTTCTTTCCACGACTCTGGGGAAATTTTTAAATTTCTTTCACGGGATCTTATTTAGCTAACTCTCATTTAGCTCGCAATTATTTCACGATATTCCACAATCGCGTTGGAAATTAAGTACGCAAATGGAATCTCTTATCGTAGCAAATAAGAAATAAAAGATACACTTTTTAAGTATTTTTATTAAAGACACCAAGTAATTTCATTTCAACCTGTTTCGTTCCAGTTTCTTCCGCGTACGTCTTTCCATTTTCTCTTTACAGATGTGAATAAATAATAATTGGTTCGTGAGAATCACATACAAATCAGCGAATGAACGAAACCGATTAATTTAATTCATTTACATTTTTTTTTCGATCCAACATTCTCCACTTGGATCCACTTGGAGCTTGGATCCCGAAAGAAGGGGAAGAAACGGGACGACAAAGGGGCAACGTGTATACAAAGCGCAACGAATTTAACGGATCCTTCACGGTACAAGTATTCGAGCAATCAACGGAAGGGGTAGAGGGGAAATTCCATTCGAGAATAATTGACATTCCTAGTAGAGCGTGGCAACGGCGACGCGAAGGATAGAGAGCTTTGTGTGCTCCTCCCTAAGTGTTTCTATTTGATATTGTGCTGCAAGTAACGATGGGTGAGTGCTCGTCTTTGAAATCCCATTCGATTCGCAATTTAATATCGATGCACGTTCTATAATTATTAATCGGCGGGGGTCAAAGGAGTCGAGTGAGAGAATCATCCCCTTAATTATATTGTAATTTATATATATTTGATTTCTCAATTAGCGAGGATAATCCAGGACACCAACGTTTTATTGGTCGATTGGTCAATTTTGTTTTCTTTTCTTTTTTATTTTTGTCTAATCTTAGACATCTTTCTTTAACATTCATTTTCGATTCTAGTATATATTTGAATAATCTGATTTCGATCCTTGAAGAGGAAGCGATTTTCCGAATTTCCATCTCGTGTAAATTTTGATTTAAAATAAATTGTAAGAGATATCGTCTCTTTATACCTGGTCTTAATATAATTAATCACAATATTCAATTATTAGATCGAGTATAGTGTTTTTGCTGATCGTAGAATGGATTCTGATGATTCTATATCTATATCGTGTGTAAATATCGATAAATATTATATCAATAACACAAATGTGTGTCAATTTGTAGTAGACGATACAAGAAATGTATTGTTCCGAAAGAAAAATTGTACATGTATACGAATACCAATTTCGTAGTAAAATAATAATTTCATTTTTTAATTTCGTCAAGTTAAATTTTCCCTCAGGATTGAGTGATCGTGTGTATTCAAACGATGGAGAACAAATTGAAATTAGAGATTTTTGATTTTTTTTTTCCAGGTGAAATTCTAAAATTTTAAATTCAATTATTCCCGTTTCAAAGTTTTAATCGTTCTAAGCGTTCTATCTATCTTCCGCCAGATACACACGTCCGTCTGTGTGTCTTTGAAGGGAAAAATTTCAATTTCAAATTATCTCAAAGAAGAAAATGCGACGAGTTAAAGGGGCAACAAAGTTCACCATTATACAAGTTATCATAGGTAAACTTGTTCATCCTCGTTACTTCCTTTCAACCATCTTCTTCCCCCTCCCCTTTGAATTATTCAATCTTTCGTCTCTAACCCGAATCCTCGAGCCAAGTTTACTTTTTGTCAAGAAAAAAAATAAAAAAAGAAAAAATTGTTGGGAAATCAAAGGGAAGGAAAAGAATAAATCGATCCAAGTCAGATGGATGTCGATTGGCACAGTCCACGATCGGCAAAACGAATCAACTTTTAAACGAGTTTAAACGGAGGGAGGGAAAAGATCGAGTTTTGTCCTCGTCTAACGAACTTTCACTAGAGAAGATCTCGAAGATCTTGATATTAGCCTCGTGATTTTCTTGTTTTCATTCACCTTGAAATTCTCGATGCACGGATTTACAACGTCGTAAGAAAATTGTCAAGCTGAAATACGGTTACTCTCATCTACATATATATATATAACGATCATCGTTTCTAATAATAACGATCGATTATGAATTTTTAACAATGAATATACGATAATTATTCGATATTAAAAGTTATATATATATATTTTATTCTTTAACAATAATTATAGAATACTCGTTGCGCGTTCAGTTTTTTTTTTAAATCAATTCTAGAATCCTCGAGAATACTTTGACCCAAAATTTTATCGTGAAATTCGCCGATAACTTATTGACCTCAGAGCGATTCAAAGGCCGGGCACAACGTATCATTGGACTGCGGAGTATATTCGATTTCTGGACAGACTTGTCTACTAAGAAATGATAAATGATACAGCACGCTTAAATCTTTTGCGGTCGCGAAAGATATCCGATATTTCATCCCGATCTATCTCGAACTTAATAATTTTCAATTGTATTTATTCGTTAAAAATAATAAAAAAAAAAACTAAACTAAACTGAACTAAACCAAACGTGTATAAAATAATATATTTTGACATTTGCAATTTACCTCGTAACATTAATGTATACTGCATATTGTAATTTGGATTAATTCTCCAATAATTAATAAATTATTTGTGTACACGATCGTATCTATTACGATTAAATAATCATAAATACATATCTCCATTCCTAATATTAACAACATCGATATTAAACCAAATACTCGATAATAATATTCGCGAACGAAGGCGTTTCACAGTGATTAAAACAGAAAAAGAAAAAACGAAAAGAAAAAAACGAATGCGCAATGATCCATAAAAACATCCCCTTCCCTTTATCGAAACAATCCCCTCCTCTCCCCCGCAACTCTAATCGCCCGAAACAAATT
>NW_006263723.1:83744-90664 GCF_000469605.1 Apis dorsata | reverse complement strand
AAAAAAAAAAAAAAAAAGAGGAGAGAAAAATTCTCCTCGATAAATTTTACAATAGTGGCGTGACTCACGGGCGTACCGTACCCTCAACCATGCCGCTCGTACCCTTACGTATCAGAAACTTTTACTGGACACTTACCTGAAACACAGAGAACACAGAGAGGAGATTAGTTAAACCGCGAGACAGACTGTAACAGGGAGAGGGAGAGACGAGATCAAGTTAATTGGCAGGAGGGAAAGGAGAGGAAAGAAGCCGGAATTCGAGATAAATTAAGACAAATACAGAGATAACTGTACGGTTTAGTTGCACGATATACGCTTCCCACGGCGACCCGAAAATTATCTCGCTCTAATCTCGCGACAGATAATTCGCAAACATAATAGGACAGATACAGACGGTCAGATCCGTCGCATGGAAATTAGATTCGTGGAGGCACGCGAGGCCCGTTTTCCACCCCCGTAGAAAATCGATATCGATACCGTTTCGCTCTTTCTCTTTCTCTCTCTCTTTTTGCCCTTTTTGCCAGATCCTTCTTCTCTTTCTCGCTTAGGCACACGTGCGAAATTGCGCCACGATCACGCGATTCTACGGAGTGGAATCTACGCGTTGGACACATCGGTTAAAGATGTTCGATCGACGTCAGAACGAGAGACAAGATCAGAAGGTATTTATTGGAGGATCTTTTTTTTTTTTGGAAAAGAAGCGTGAGAAAAAGAAGCGTGAAAGTAGACGTCTATTTTTGTAGATCGATTTACAGAGGAAAGATAATGTTTCGTGGGTGGAAAAATAAATTCTGTTTAAATTCCTCTTTCGTTTATGTAAGTATGAAAGTAAATGAATATATAATGAAAGTAAACTCAGAGAAGTGAAAGAATCATCGTTAACAAATCAGAATCTTCAATTTTCTCCTTTCTACACCTCGCATTAAGAGGTATAAAAATATTTTCTCAATATTACAATTCTATAATTGCAATCTCCAATTAATAAAGATGATCCTTACTTTCCTCACGTGTGTAAATCATAATTATAAATTTTTATAAGTTCGACATATTAATTTAATCTAAATTTTCCACGTATTAATTATACGTATCCCTTTCACTCCAACCGACAATAACAACAAAATAACGGAATTAAACAAATGATAGCCATCAAGCAACGAAGGTTAACAACACTTTGGAGGGAAAAATTTGAACGAGCCATTCGCGTCGAACGATGGGAATTAAACTGGATTGATAAAATATTAACGTTTGTGTATCGTAATAGAAATGAATAATGGACGCGTCGATCCTCCACGCCACGGATCCTCCAACATAGTTTCGCGTGTTTCCATACGTGGAACACGCGTTCGATGATGATCGTAAATGGCAGCGACATGTGTGTATCGATATCGTTGCAGAGAAATATAAATTTCATCGATCCCGCGATTATTTCCCTCCCCCCATTTAAAAAAAGTTTCACCAGCCTCGGCGGCTTCCAGCCTCGAACGCGTTAATAAAGTTCATCGAGTCGTCGTGTAAAAAAAAAATTAAATGAAAAGTAAAATCGTCGAGCTGTATACGCGACAATATCACGCGATAAAAATTTAATTCGCCCTTCGTTCGTTTCGCCTTGCCTCGACGAAGTTAATCGAGAAAATCGAGATGATCGTTTTTTAAAGGGTAGTTGCCCGAGCAAATCCATTCAAATGTTTTTTTACAAAATTCTTCAATAGTTGGTTCGTTAATTCTTTTTGCGTGTGTGTGTGTGTGTGTGTGTGTTTTTAAACAAGATTTTGCTGGAAATTTCGATAATTAAATTCTTTTTTTAAGACTCGTCTTTTTTTTTTAATTAATTTAATCACATGTTCACGATAATTTGTACGTAGTGTGTGTTTATTGATGTCAGATATGAGAGAAATGGATACGTGATTTTGTATAGTAATTGATAGAGTTTAATGTATTTTGAAATGATATATATTTCCAATGCGCATAGTTGGGGAAACATTTTTCAAATTATCGGGAATAGGAAAAAGTTGTTTGATTTTAATGGAAAAATATGATATTCGATTCGAGCCATTTCTGAAACTATATTTCATAGAGATTTCGAAGCCAATTTCGATTTTTGACCTAAATAAACTTGCGTATTTTTATTATCCTTTCTCGTAAACAATGGTGGAAAACCATAGTGATAAAATTTCGGAATAGTTCAATTTTTTTTTACTTGAAACTCGAACAACATTCTCAGAAAAATAATTCTTTATTAGGTGATTTAATATGTAAATAATTTTTAATATACTTCGTTTAAAAAATTACACTTTATAAAAGGAAATATAATATCAAATCTATTCGCCTATTATAAACATGTTCAATTTCAAAATTTAAACTTTCTAAAACTTTTTAAGTTTTCAGCACGTTTATATATCCCTGCCAATTACTTGTACATTATCCTAAATTCATAATATTAAAATTCAAATTTTAAAACTATCTTACATACACACTCTCAAAAAGCGAATTTACAAAAATTATCTCACAAAACACATTAAGAAAAAAAAAAAAAAACTCTCTTAAATCTCGATTTTTCACCGCTAAAAAAAATTCCCACAGAGAGAACAAATCAAATCAAGAAGAAATCAAAAATAAAGAATAAAGGAAGAAAAAAGAAACAAAAGGAAAAAAAGGAAAGGAAATAAAAGTCTAGGAAAGAAGGAAAAGGAAGCGAGAGAGAAGAGGGGACGCAAAGAAAAAGAGGAGAAAAGAAAATGGTATCGATTTCGCCGGCAACGAAAGGGAAAAAAAGAAAAAAAAGGAAAAAGAAATCCACGGTCGAGTTTCACCGAGCGAAAGCTCGTCACGTCGACGAACAGGCACGGTAACTTCGTTACCCGCCGGCGGGATTTTCGTTTCGGTCATCCACGTGGGAATCGGCCATTTCATTTCATCCTTTTTTACCGATTGATACGACGCGCGCGCGCGCACGCCTCCACGTCGACAACATCTGCACGCTCGTAAATTACATTTGCGTTTTAATATCGGCACAGCTATAAATTCTACTAAAGCGGGGACCTCGGCTGCTGGCCGGCTCCCGCCAAGGGGTTGCATCCCTTCCGAATATCGGGCCACGCGTTATCGACCGAGCTTTAAAGGGCTCGATGAATTTTTGCGTCATTTCCGCCAAGGAAATTAAAACGAGATGCTCGCGTATCGCTAAAATTGTGAAACTCTGCGTTTCGAGACGGTGTAGTGTGGCTTATTTATGGACGCGGGGTGTATTTTAAAGCGGTGGAACGGAAATCGAAGGTACGAATGAAATTGCGCGTGAATGGAATTTGTTATTTTTCCAAAATTGATAAAACCTATTAAAAATATTAAATGTAATTTACCAAAATTTAAATATACCAAATTTTCCTTTTCTTCGATCTATTGATCGCGCGAGAAAATAACAAGTGCTGCCTCCTTATCAATTTTAATAACTCCAATAATAAATACCCTTTCCCTCGAACGGCAATATACACGAAAGGGTCTATTCATAGCAGAGCGTGGGCGGGAAGAGAAAATGAAGTCTTCGAAAAGATAAAAAAAAACGATTTTTGTCCTCGCGAAACTTCGCTTTTGAGCGAGATCAAGTTTCGCGAGGAAACGGGGCGGTTAAATTAAACCTCCCCTTTTATAATTCCTCTCATTTCTCCGGCAAATAAATATTCTAGGTATTCATAGAGGAGGGAAAAGGTGAATTGCTTTTTTTTTTTAATAAGGATGCCCCGCATCAAGGGATTGCATTATAGTTCAAATGGCTTAATTCAAGAGCAAGTTTTTGAGTAACGGCCACGTTTTATCGTTCGATTTTTACGGCTACTCTAATATATTGTTATTCCATCGATCTTGGGGAGAAGCTTCGCAGATGGTCCGTGACCTTTTATCGGCGACAAATCGAACGAGGATGTAAAAAACACGATATCCCATATCCCGGCTGATTTATCAATTTTTGTAACATTTTTTCATCGCGAATCCAGTCCTCATAAATACCGTTCACAGTTATATATATATCGTAGAAATACATGATCTGTTTTATTTAAATATTTGTATTTACAATATAGTATATATAAGAATTATATACTATTCATAGATACTTAATTATTTCCTTCTTCACATAGATGAATTTATGAATTATCACATTATACGATATATACATTGAGTATAACAAAGTATTTCATTCTCATGATATGAAATTTCAAAAATAGTTTCAGAGAGCAATTAATCAAGATGCAAATAGCACAAGAGAAACGATTATCTCAAAAAAATGCTCAATCCGCGTCATTCCTTCCTCTCCTTCATCAATCACGCGTCAAGACTCGATCGAGTTCGCTTCGCAATAAACTTTTCTCGAAGCATCGCGGGAAAAGTCGCACGATTTGGTAAATTCGAGCGGATGACCCTCCCTCGAATGACCCCCCTCCTTATCTTCGACGTTTACGGACGAATGCGAATCTCCCCGTCTCAGTTTCCTCGGTTTCTCAACTCTTCCATACCTTCTTCACCCTTCCTGTCAACCCCCTCCTCCATCCAACCACCTTGGAACAAGTATAATGAACGAGACGTACCGGGTGTGGAGAGGGAGATTTCGTATACGAGGCTGAGAGATCGATACTCGTGGCTTCCTGCGAGAAACACGGGGGTGGGAAAAGCTTCTGGAAATGTGGAAACGCCGAGAAGCCTGACCCTGCTTGCTTATTCCTTGTTATTTGTTTATCTTTTTCTTAATGCGCATCAGCGTTGCAGATTTAGGGGATGATTGCAATTGTTGTGAGGATAATATCGAAATTATGATTTTTTTATCAGATCAGTTTTAATCTAAGACTAATGTTTCGTTATTCGCAAGTTATCCAATTTTGCAAATTACCCATTATTATGTACTTCTTACGAGTACTTCTTTGATTTAAAAAAAGTAAACTCTATCTAAAACAGAATTTCTAATGTGGAGACTCTCTCTGCTTTTGCAAATTGGGCTTGGTGATCGATAAAGAGCATAATGGGCTTAATAAAAAGAAAGGGCAATTGTGTACGATGCTCGTGGATGAAGAATTGATATATTGAAATTTGCTCGAGTGTTCCTCCGTATGTACGTGAATACGTATAAAGAGAGAAAGAAAAGATAGAGAGAGGAATCTGGGTTAGGTGGACTCGAAGAGTTTCAGCATATGCGGCGGAAGAAAGAAATTGCAAGAGAAACCTTTGGACTATCGTCGAACTACAATCCACGGTCGTTCGCGGATTCTGTTCGCGAGTTTTATATTTTCAGCTCCGAATCGAGATCAAATTGGGCCGCTTAGGGGGCGGGCGACGTGGATAAGTCACGATCCTTTCAATGGAAATTCAAGGGGAAATAATTGGACGAAGAAATTCAGGAAGAGGACGTTTCTCGTCATTCTCTCAATCACGAATTTGTTGAATAATAATCACGAATCGTAAAAAAAAACTTTCTGGATATCATTGATATCTAAAATATTAAAAATCAGACGTGATCAGGATCACCGATAGAAGAGGACTACTCGAACAAATTTGAAAAATTTTCCAATTTTTTCCTGGTGAAACGAGATTTCCCTCCTCGTACATGCCTAATCACAAACGAACAATTTTAGAACGACGAGCTAGAAAAACAAAAATCCGAAAATCACGTAGGAATCACGGACAAAGAGCGGGCGAGGAAAATTCGCGAGGACGCGTGCAAACGGTGTCAAGTTGGCGGGTGAACATCGAAAATACTCGCGACAAGTGGCACTTGCCGCTCGAAAGGGACAAAGCGGGTTCTAGGCGCGAGGACAGTTCCCAGAGAGGTGGAAAGCGCGCTTCGAAAGGCCGGGATGATGATTCAACCAACAGAAACAGGACCAGCCGGCTGGCTGCGTGGGCGGAGCGAGGGAGAGAGGGTCGATATGAATAACAGATCGTCTCGAGACGTCGACCTGAGAGATTAACAAAGAGATCCGACGATAGGGAGGCCCTATTATTCGAGGATCGGCGGAGGAACGAAGAGCACAATCGCGGGTACAGGTTCATTGATCGGATTTTCTTTCTTTCTTTCTTTCTTTCTTTCTTTTTTTTTCTCTTTCCTCGAGGAAATCGGATCGAACGAGTTCGAGGAGAAATTTTATCCCCCCTCCCTCCCCCGATCGTTTTTACGTTGTCCGATTGATCGATGGATCGACGCATCGAGATTCAATGGAACGAAATTATTATTGGTTTTTCGAGACTCGAATTTCGAAATAGAGCGAGATTGATTGGGTTATATGCTAAATCTGGATTCAATGAATCCAATTACGAGATGACACGCTTCTTGACGAGGCTGACGCTGCAGAGGAGAACATCCTCTACCGATCTCAAAGTTTAAGATGTATCCGATTTTATCGAACGAATGTAACGTTCGACGTGTATATCTATTCATCTAGAGATTTTAAATATCTTTACTCTTAACCCGGCTCTAACTAAAAAAGAAAAAGAAAAAAGTACTCCTATATATCTTAAAGATATGCAAACTTTCGTAAATTATTCCGATTACGATCGAATTGCACGCTCGTGGCATGACATTTTTTCCACTAATTTCACACCGTCGATCAATCACACCCACGCCCGTGATAATAGAGAGGAATACGACAAAAAAGAACCGACCGTATCGCGGCATACGTCGAGAAAGAAAAAGAGAGAAAGAGAGAGAGAGAGACATGCGGGATGCGGGTGCAGGGCGCGAAGATCGAAAGCACGGAAATGCATAAAAGGGTGGTATCCTCGTCGATACGACGGAACTTGAGGAGAGCCAGCGACAGCGAAAATGTGAAGACGACGCGAAACGAAGCGAGAAAAGAGGGTTGGTGCGCGAGCGAGCGAACGAGGGAGGGAGGGAGGGACAGAGAGACAGAGGGATAGAGAGAAAGAGAGAGAGAGAGAGAGGA
>NW_006263723.1:81283-83485 GCF_000469605.1 Apis dorsata | reverse complement strand
ACTGGGGGCTGCGGGTGGGGCGAGGGGCGAGGAGAGGCGGTGGAGCGTCAGGGGCGGACGCGTGGGTGGTCCTGGGCCCCGGATGACTTAAAGAGAAGCTGCGACTAGCCCCTGGACCGATCGATATCTCTGCACCGACATTGCCACCGCGACGACACGTCGTGCAGCTTTTCCGTCTGGAATTCCTCTTACTGGGTATGGAACGATACGTACTACCGACGTTGCCCCGTGGGAACACGAGGTATGATTCGTCCTAGCGATAGAGAACCTTTTATTTCGTTTTCCTTTTTCTCTCTCTCTCTCTCTCCCCCTTTATATATATATATATATACGTTCCCTCTCTTCTCCCTTGGTGTATGCGTCCGGAGATTAAGTTCGAGCCAACAAAGAATTCCTTGTACTCGGGATATTAAGTCGACCGCTTCTTTATCTTTTTTTTTTTGGATTTTTTTCTTTTTTTCTTTCTTTCTCGTTTCTTCTTCTTCTTCTTCTTTTTTCCTTCTTTTTCTTCTTTTGGAGTCTGGGAGTAAGGGAACGCGTAAGAGAAATTTTGTGAATTTTTCACGCCCATCGTGGGACGCTCTAATGGAGACTGTGGGAGTATATCGTGAGCAGCATCGATCCGTGGGGAGCGAGAGGGAAGGGTTGAATTTTTTAAAGTGCAAGGTCTGCATGTTTTTTCTCTCTGTTTAATTATGACTGATATTTTAAGGGTTTGGGCTCTTCCCTCCCTTCTTCTTTTTTTCATAGACGAATTTACGCGACGTAATTTTTACGCGAAAGGGAAGAGGAGAAAAAAGTGGGAGAATATTTTTACAATGATTTCTCTGTGTAAAATTTTAAATATTCTATCAAATCTTTGTCGCACTAGAAAATAGAAATATCCAACGTTTAAATAAATCCAGACATCTCTTCATTTAAAGTGAAACTCGCTTAATTTTTTCAATCGAATCGTTATTACTTGAATCTCCGAAATTTGAAATTTCATTATCAAAAAAGAAAGATTGGATCACGCGTCAAATTTTGGGAATCAACGTGATATATGGATACGTAACGAAGAAGGAAAAATTATTCCTGAAAAGATCCGATTCGATTTTAATCCAAGAATGCGTAGAAACTCTCGTAAATTGTGAAAGACGGTTCGAGGAAAAGTCGAGTTTTCTGCCGAAACTCGCCCCCGACAAATTTCTCTCGCGGCACGAGACAGCGGGGGAGGAATTTCCAAGTCGCCTCGAAGCGCAAAGTAGCGGTCAGAGGGCTGGGAGAGAACTTTTTCGCAGACATTTCAGCCGAGTTCATCGCTGCTATAACTCAGCAGTGGTGCATCGACGAAGTTGCGTTAGCCTGGATGAAGGCGAACTAAAGTTAAACTGGCGCGAATGCGGCAAGGAACTCTTGTTTTCGTTGCTCGATTAGGGAGATGTGCTTCGTTTTGCCTTAAGTTGCAAATAATTTCGAATATATCCCTCATTGTTGAGAATAATAGTAATTGGAAAATAGATTCAGATAGAAATTAAGCAATTATTTTTTTTTATTACTATTTTGGAGAATTATCGCGATATCGAGAATATCGAGAATATCGAAAATTGAATTATATACGTAAATAAAATTAATATACGTAACGCGTACGAGGAAGGAAAAAGAAATTAATTCCAATACGATGCTTCGTCGATAGAATAAAAACTAGGATAGACTTTTTTTTTTTATTGTTAGCATCACAGATGAATCCAACAAGTTTTAATAACGTCTCTGACAGAGAACGATATATAAAATGTTACGAACGTTCGTTTATGATCAATAAACGGCTTGCGAGGATTTACCATTTTTCCCTGGCGCCACCTAAATCGCGCAGAAAGCAATCCAAGATTTATATTTAGAGGGCAACTATTCATTTCTTCGTCCTCTGTTTTAGAACGAATTCTCGAAATTTTCTGATCGAAATCGAAGAAGAAATTGAAGTGGAATAAGATCAAGTAGGGTTGGAAATTATATATATATTTTCGAGGTTAAAAATATCGAGAGAGTACTTTTCAGAGTACTTTTTACGATCATTCGATAATAACTTTCACCGTTTCGTGGATATTCTCAATGCGTGGTCCACTTACGAAAAATACGCTTGCAAATTCGCTAGAATTTTATTTTGAAATGTCGAGAAAAAACGAATTCATCAATATCAAAATTTCCATTTAAAAAATTTCTGGA
>NW_006263723.1:79594-81016 GCF_000469605.1 Apis dorsata | reverse complement strand
AAAAAAAAAAAAGAGAGAAAAATCAACCCTGCTTAATCAAACTTTCTACGTTCAAAAAATTTCTAGAGGGGGAAAAAATTGGGAATACAAACGATATCCACGCCGACGTTGCATAAAAATGGGGATATCGATTCCGGCTGGGCCGGAAAGATCGAATACCTGGGGCCCTGATTAATCCCTCGCGATTTGAATATTGCTCGCGAATCAGGTTCGATTACCGCAGCTTCCACCGATAAAACACGATTAATTCTATTTCACACAAATGACGCACGGCAAAGTAATTAAATTTAATTAATCGGCGCAATTGAAAGAAACGATAAGGTCAGGTGGAAAGCGCTGTCCGCGCTTGTAATCGTGATCATCGACGAGTGGAAAATACGAAAGTTATCGCTAAACGATATTGCGTTATGGGGGAATAACCTTTTTAAATAATTCCTTTGTGCAACGAGTTACACAGTGGGACGTAAATGGTTAGAATTATCGTTGGAGGAGAAACGGTAACGGTGTGTTTAATCGTTGCTTTAATTATCGTTGCGAATAAGCGACCGCGATAATCCTCGTGTTTAATTACCGAACGTTAAGCATTTTGTTGTCTAATTTGTATCGATCAACATCTCTTTTACCGATTTTCAATCAATCAGAAAAGAAATATATGAAACACGATCGTATACGTGTAATCTGCTATATGCTTTACGCTTTACTTATTGAGAAACAACGACACGTAGAACGCCATATTTCATTTGTAATTTTGTTCTCAATCTATTTATATCGTATCGAATCGTATTTTAAACCGTTCGAAGATCGTTTATTCGAGACAGGCTTCCAAATAAAACTTTTCTTTTCTTGCCTCTTATTTCTCACTTTGTTTCAAAGAAAATTGAGATTAAAAAAAAAAAAAGAGAGAGAAAAGAAATTTATAAAGATGAAAATTTCTTATTTTCGTCGATGATTTTTAAAAAATTACATAACCCTTCCCGAATTTTTTCCCCTCTCGACAAATCATCGCTTCAATTCTACTCGAAGAAAATTTATTTTTTATCCAACTCTCACCGAGCAACAAGCATTCGTATTATTTTTCCCGCTCTTCCTCGTTTTTCAAATTCCTCACCAGAGATGCACAAGATCCATTACTCCACCCCCCTCTCCGCAATACACCCTTCCACCATTACGTTATTCCCATCTCGAATATACTCACCACCTCCGCATTATTATCCTCCACTCGAAATAATCCCCACCCCTTAAAAGTCACCCGCCGCTTGTCCTCCTTTGTCTCCCTTCCTCCCCCCTTGATTTTCTCCCCCTCTGATTCACGGCCAATTTTCTCAGATGGGCGAGCAACCGCGGCCACGGATCTAAAAACGAACGTGTCGGTCTATTCGAAACGTGAATCATCGGATGACGAACGGTGTTATATATAATGAG
>NW_006263723.1:77957-78930 GCF_000469605.1 Apis dorsata | reverse complement strand
AAAAATCCGCGCGAAAATCCCCTTCCCTTCCCGATTGGAAAGAAACAAGGGGGGGATGGGTCCGTCTCTACCCCAATTTCACGTGAAATTATTATATAAAAATCGTCTTTTTTTTAATTAATTAGTTAATCCGTCTTTCGGTTTCAAAGATTAAGAATATAGATTATAGATATTCTGCATTAGATAATGGATAATGTCGTCTCTTTCGTTTTCGAATTTTTCAAATTTGAAAAGTTGTTTGGGGCAAATAAACGAATAAATGCATGATTTTTCCATCGAAACGAAAGCGAAAGAATTGGTCACCTTGTATCGACGATAAAACGTGTAATTTATTGATTTATCGTCGTTTCATTGATCGAAACGAGAGAGATATATATATATATATATATATATATATATATATCGGAGCTTTTCGTAAAATATCAAAGAATAATATTATTCACCGTTGCGCGAAATCTCCGATAAATCGCAATCAAAATTTTCGATCAATGCAAAGTTTGCAGCAAACACGGTTACTTTCGCAATGGACAATATATAAAACACGCGGTTTATTGATCTAGTATCCTCCATTCATGTCGAAACGAAACAATAACAGAGTCCAAGATTTTCGATAAATCCGTTCATTATTGATCTGGTGCCGAACGATACAACATTTTTTTTTCCACGCGCAAATATTGCACGCGTGATGATTCAAAATGTAATGGAAAATTTTGCCTTCTTTCTGCAATAAAAGCATCAAACTCATCTCCTTGCCCCTCTCGCGTAGATGCTCGCCGATTCGTAAAGAGATACGCGAGTTTTCGTCGAAGGAATATTTCGAGGCGGTCGTTTCTTCTATTTTTTTCTTTCGAAAAAAATAAATAAATTTTCTTGCGCGAAACGAGAGGCGCAAGCAGACTTTTGTGCTTCTAATCGACGCGAAATTTCGTTGGAACGCAGCCAAACGGAAAGCGCGACCACGTTTTAAGTATCG
>NW_006263723.1:76437-77764 GCF_000469605.1 Apis dorsata | reverse complement strand
TGTGAAACTCGAGGCGTGTGCTTCGCGCGTTTTTTTTTTTTTTTACTATTAATGCGACGATTCTAAAGGGAGAATTCGGAGAGATTGCGTGTATTTGAAGAGAGAACGATTAAAAGATTTTTTTTAATAAATATCGTATCATTGGAATTTTTAAATTATTTACCAATATTCGAATTCAACAAAATCTATCTCATATTTTAATTTCTGTATCGAAAGGGATGAAAATGAAAATATTTGCGTCAAATTTTCAATAATATTTCAAAATGATTGTAAAAATTTTCCATCAGCGGGAACTGAGGAATCTCAAAAGAAGAATATTGTTCCATCGATTGAGAAACGAGGAAAGAAAAAAAAAAAAAAGAAAAAATGAATCGATTGCAGAACCAAAATATCACGAGATTTTAATTGTACCATAGTTCGACCCCGAGAATCGTTACAATATCCGGCAATATTACAAAGGAAGCGAAAAAGTAGGGAGCAGAGATTGAATCTGTGTGTTCAAAAAAAGGAAAAAAAAAAAAAAAGAAAAGAAAAAAAAATTTCATAAAGCAGCAAAGAGGATAAAAAAGAGTCGGTTGATTCCACGGCTCGTCGGGCTTCCACTGTTCAAACTGAACCGCTAAAATCGCAGGATTCTTTTACCCGACGAAACACGCGCCAACGAGGATAAAGGGACGTTCCACGATCCCATGACAATTTTCCAAGAATTTTCCCAATTTTTCTATCACCGAATTATTTCACTTTTTATCCACTTGTCGCACAAATCATTTCGAATATCGAGCGGCTCTCTGCACCCGATTGATAAAAAATTTCGTTATCCATATTTATCAATTATTCGCGAATCATCGGAAAAATTTAATTCCATTTTTTATTTTTTTTTCTTTCTTTTTTTCTTTCTTTTTTTTTTTTCCCCCTCTTTGTTGTTATTTCGTCCAATGATACCGGTACCCGCATCGGTATTTTCCAAAGTTATCGACCGTTCGTGGGATCAATTGCACCCGTATTTCCACCATGCTCTGGCTATCTCGTTGGATAAGTCAATGCTTTGGAGGGGGAAAGATTAAGGATCCTGAGGTCTGGAAGGGTTTGGCGACGCTCTTAGAAAGACGTTTATCATCCCTTGAATTAATTTATTAACTCAGAGAATTAAGAGAGGATGGGGGTGAATAAAGATGAGGCGTAGGAGTTAGCTTGAGAGTTGAACAGAGATGAAATATAATAGGTGGAATGATAAAGTTTTCATTAGTTTTAGGGCTCGTTCTTTTGTAATTTTTATACGATAAAAAACTCGCCTCTATTCTCATTTCATTATTCATTTTTATCGAAA
>NW_006263723.1:73716-76207 GCF_000469605.1 Apis dorsata | reverse complement strand
TTTTTTTTTTTTTTTTTTTTTTTTTTTATTTGTAATTATTTATGCGATGAAAATTGAACGTTCGTTTCCATTCGTTTCACGAGGAGGAATAATACACGTGGATTGATTTAATTTTTCTCGGTTACAGATCCGCTCTGCTTGTTTTAATAATTTTTCACGCGAGAATCAAATCTATTTTCCATCTATTTTCGCAGATTAATAATCGCGAGAAATATAATACGAAGATTGAAATTAGATTGATATAAATTATCATTTGTCTTCTTGTTAATTAATGTCCCCTATTTTTATAATGATAAATTTTTAATCAATTTCCATTCGCTTCGAGCGAAAATACTTGGATTAATTAAAATTTCCTCGACTATTCTATTTTCCTTTTTCACATTATTTCATCTTTCTTCTTTCCAATGGCAAAATTTTCCATTTCTCATTCAAAAATCAAACGTATGACCATCACGTGTCATCCAATTGGTCTTTTCTATTATTTTTAGCACAGCTTACTTCTATCCGTATCTATTATTACAATCCTCGTTTCAAATGCTACTTCACATAAGCGAGACCGGGTAAATACACGGCACGCTCGATATACGTTTCCAATTTCCCTACAAACGGAATACGCACTTTACGTCAAATAGGCCAAGAGCAAACCAAACCACCACCGAACAAACCCTCTTCAACGCATATTTCGTATACTAGGAATTTTCTCGATCGTTGGCAAGCGATCCTCTCTCGAAACAAGTTGGACGACTTGTTCTTCTATCGCCACGTGCAATAATAACACTCGATAAATTACGCATAACACTGCCCGCGTAATCTCGCATCCCTCGCATTTTCCATATGATTTTATTTATCGAGAACCGTTCGAAGTTCGCGGATAACAAGTGCTTGCAAAGATAGAAACGCATATAACAAATATATACGCCTTCGTGATTAATTCTTTCAAAAAGTACAATTTTTACGTTACCACTGACAAAACAGAAAAGAACGGATACCAAATTTTCAAGACTAATGTTAGCCAAAATAAATTTTAGAATTAATGCAATTTTCCTCCCAATAAGGGCACCACCAAGAGATAATTTTTCACTCATACCACTGTTAAAAAAAATATACAAAATCCTATTATCTCGAAAATTGGACACTATCTATTTCATCAGCTTCCACCCTATATTTCCTTCTTCGATCGAGCAACATTGTGGAGAGGAAGAAAAAGAAAGAGAAAGAAAAAGTTTCTCTGGAAACGAGAACGAGTTGAACATTTGAAATTGTCGCGCGAATACGTGATAAACGGTAAGAAAAAAGAACGGTGGCAAAAGAGGAGGGGGAAGGGAAGAGGAACGATCGATTCTCCGGTGCTCTGACCGACGATAATCCACGGGTGAATATTATTAACCGCAACGAATGCAACCGGGCAGGCCAGCAACCTTCTCGGGGGCAGCCTCGACCCTGCCACGAAACCGCGACGACTAACGGCCACGACGACACACAGACGCCGCCTTTTCGAATGTGAATTACGGATCGCGACGAATGCCAACTTCAAACACCCAGACGTTCCAACCTTCTCATCGACGCGTTCATCGCTATTAACGTCTCGTTTACGGGCCTTTGTCCACGAGTCAAAGGCTTTTGAACCTTCGCTTTCGGGAAACTACTATTCGTTTACGCTACGAGGATGTAAGTTTGGATAAGTGAATAGAGGGAGAGAGAGAAAGAGAGAGAGATATTCCTCGATTCGCTCGGCAATAAGGGTTTTAGAAAAAGTTTAAGAATGAAGAGAAAATTCATTTGTATTCGTTGGTATTAAGCATGATTTATATTACATATACATGTACGAATACGTTTTGTTTTTGGTTTTAATGGTTATTTAATTTTGATCTTGCTTATGCATTAATTTCGCGAGTTGAAGAGCAGTACAAGCAATTGGGACTGGTCATGAAATACTCTCAAGATTTCATTTACATATGATGAAAATATAAACTGGATTTTTTTATCAATTAATTTACATCTCTTTGATAAAATAATACGGAATATATAAATGTTTCTTAAATTATTGATGTATGAATATTTGAAAAACTTTTTCTTTTTGGAAATGTATATATTATTATTTTAATCTTTTTTACAAGCTTTCCAAGTTTTTATCGAATGGAGAAAAGTATCAACTACGAATGAATGAAAACGCGAAATAATCATTGTTTTCGCATCAACGATATTATTGATCGGATTTTCGCATTTGAATAAATCCTTTTCACGAAAAATATATCTTCGCATTGTAAAATTGTATGTACGCTATGAATAAAATTCTTTTCCAAAAAAATTCCATCTTTTTTGCGAATCAACATAGATACGAATGAACGATTGATAAATTGTGTTCAGAATCTATTCAATTCTCTGCTTTTACTTACTATACCACGATACAATTGCTAATGTAACGATAATGTTCTTTAATTCCACTAAACTTGCCGCTAACTAGATTAGAAAGTTCCCAGTGTTTCGAATG
>NW_006263723.1:71522-73265 GCF_000469605.1 Apis dorsata | reverse complement strand
TTCCGCAAACTGGATTGTTGATGATCAAAGTTTCTTACCAAAAAAAAAAAAAAAAATTTAATCATGAAAGATCACACGATATTTCCAAATATTTTTTCCCAAAGTTTAAAAATTTTTCTCTTCAGGTTTTTTTTTTTAGGAAGGCAAATAATAATTGGACGACTAAATTTTTCCATCGTGGAAAAAAATATTGTTATGTTTATCCACGATGATTTATATCGAAATGGTGGCCGAAGAAAGTAAGAATGTATGTTTAACCCTTTAACGGTCACGTTCATGATATATATATGGGCACGACGAAACGTTCAATTTCACAGCCAATACACTCGTTAGATATATACCCATTGACATTTATGGATCGAAGCTATGATATGTTATACTAAAGCATATATGTTTAATATATTACTTTCTCTCTCTCTCTCTCTCTCCCTTTTATTAGTCGAAACGGAACAATTCGCGTCATAGTTTCATCTCTTCTTCAATCCTATTTCGATAAAAGCCGAGAGAAATGTGTCTGAAGACCGAAAGAAACAACTACTAATTGGAATTTGAATTTGGCTACTGAACAAAAAAGGACAGAGCGTATACCAAGAATTCCGTCTCGGCGTGGAATGGGTAATAGAGAGATAAAACGAACGTTGACGTTGCAATTTTTTGTTATGCATATGAAGCTTCATTCCGTTAAATGATAATAGTAGATAAGAACGGTTAACGAAATGGAGAAACGAAGAGATATATCGATCCTTGAAATTATATGTCGAATACAAAAAAAAAAATCAATGCAAGAATTTGAAAATTCTTCCCTCGAGTTAAAGTAAAATCCATGAAATTCGAAAGATTATCTTCGATCACTCTTTTCTTCGAGAGATGTAACAAGCATTCCACAATTTTTCTCCAAATTACAACTTGTAATCATAGCTTGTAACATCGCAAATCTTCAAAAAACCCACCATTACTCCAATTTGCAACCATTTGAGTACAGTTGAACTTGAGAATTAAAATTAATCCAACAATCAACGAGTCACGGACGATATTACACTTACTTTAATAAGAAGAAAAAAGTCTTTTAAGAATTTTTCCAACCAGTTTTAATTAAGTCGACATACGAGTCACATTCGAAATGCCCAGCAATTTGCATTTGGAGGAAGACTCCACTCACGAATCAATACTAAAGATGAAAAATCGTATCTGTGGTATGAAAGGATGGACGCATCTTAGCATGGATGGAGAGAGAAAGTCTATGAAACCGGAATTCGTTTTTCACGAAGGTGAAACATCTGGTTAATGAAGAGTCAGCGATGATTGGAAATGTGTGTGCGCTCGAGTTTGTTAACTCGATTATCCTGTGACCGAAAGTGGATTAAAGCCATTAAAATTGGCGAGTTTGAATCGTGACTCTTTTATTTATTTATTTAATTTTATTTTTATTTTATTTTATTTTTTTTTTTTTTGGATTGAAGATTGGGAAAGGAATATAAAGAGATTCAATGTGCCGAGGAAATGACGCCATTCGACGGTTTTGCTTATTTCAATATGCGCAAGTAAGTATACAGGGAAGGATTAATATGCATTGCGCGTGACGGTGGAAGAGCACGTAGTATAGAGATGGTTGGGAGGAAGGTTTGAATTGAAACGTTCGGTTAATTAAACTCTTGCGGTTTACAGAGTACTTGACGTTTCGTCCAAATTGAGTCCTGGTTAACAATGTTTACAGTGAAGGATATCTTTGTTATTAAATTGATC
>NW_006263723.1:61793-71327 GCF_000469605.1 Apis dorsata | reverse complement strand
TTTTTTTTTTTTTTTTTTTTTTTTTTTTTTTTGCGTTGCGAATGACAGAATTTTGATTTTGCAACGAGAATGCGTACGTGTAACGTTTCGACGCGCGCATATGCATTAGTAATTGAAGTTAATTGAGATGTGTGTATGAAAAAAGAAAGAAAAAAAAGAGAGGGGATATATATAAAAAAAAACCTTTGAGCCGAAGCATAACAAAAGAGAGAATAAAAATTGTAATGGATTAAGAAGAAAATTCTACTTTTGCAACGGTCAAAGGGAAGATCCGATATTTCGATTTTATTTTTGTACTACGCTGCTCTACGTTGAGCGTGATCTCTGTACACGTTATCGAGGATGTTTTTAATCTTCTTTATTAAACCGCTTGGAATAGCAGTGGCAATAAAAATGAGTTATACCTTCCTCATGTACTGAATGTATGCAAAATCTATGATATTAATTATTTATGATTTAAAGTGCATTTGCTATATGAATTTTGTTCTACTTGGAATCTACGTGTGTTTATCTATCTCTCAAACTTGATATTTTATATTTATAAGAAGGCATATACCGTTTTAATATCGAATCCAAACATTCGTACTTTATATATTCAGAAACGCATAAATCACTTCATACATCCTCGAATAATTCCACTGATAAATTATTGTCTCTCTGTAACCATTCTATCACTTTCAATTACCAATTCAAAGATTCGATTCGAGGTAGAACTCTTTCGCGAAGAATGAGAACCTTTAATAAACTACCTTTAATCTATTAAAATCGATAAGAAGAAGGGAAAAGTTAACACAACTTTTTCCATTCTTCATACTGCATCGAACAAACATTCTTTCTTTTGAAAAAAGAAAAGAATCGAAAAAATAAATAAACGAACGAGAAGATCGAAATAAATCAGCATCACGATTACGTTGCGATAGTCAAATAGGGCGGCGTTAATAAAACTCCGACAACCGTCCCAATTCGACGGTTCTAAATAAAGTGAACCGAACCGATCGAACCGATCCTCCTTCCGTCCATTTCCTCCCCGAATAACCACGCATTGACCCGTCCAAAATTAACCGACCGGTTACATGTCAAATGTCGGCGAGTATGACGGCGACGGGATGATGCGCGCACGCTGTGGACAGAGCGCAAGAGCACAAGTCGTCTTCGAAGTAACGTTGAACGTGAATAATGGAGAACCTACTGTCGCATCTACTTCGCAAGGCGTAACAATGGCCGACGCAGCGCTATTTAATCATCAATCTTAATCCGGATGGCCGCGTGCAAGCGTTAGAAGTTAATTCCCGTATCAGCATGCGGACACGAGCCTCCCCCTCCCCCCCTCTTGCGAAGCGATTTCGCGACATCGAATCTCTCGAGAAATGGAACAGAATTATTAAGGATCCGGTTCATCCAGCTGATGAACTATTGCGGGCGAATTTTAGGTGTTGAGGGAAGAGTTCCAAGAATTGAAGAGCTTCGAGTTTTAGGAGGATTATCGTAATCGTTTGAATCAATTGGGAAAGAGTTTTGGGATGGAGGAAAAGAAATTATATCATAGATTTTTAAAGTGAAGAGCGATGGAAAATTCAAATGCGTGCGCAGGAGAAATTTGGTTGAGGAGTCGATAAGAGGAGATGATAAGAATTTTAATTACTTTTTAATTGAAGAAAAAAGAAAAAATTTTCCAATCGATTCTACCTTAAAGCTAAGAGATTAAAGGTCTTCGTTCGAGTGACAAAGCATTATTCCAACCACGAGTCGTTGCTCGAACCCCGGAATCGCTCAAACATTTGAGCAGTTTGCAATTGGTATCCATCGATTTCAAGAAAAAAGACAGCCGACATATTTCCCTAATTGCACCTCCAAAATTTTGTAATTTTTAATTCAATAATTCCTTCAACATCCTCCTCTCGTTCCCACATTGTTTCCATCGTTTCCACTCAAAGTCAAATTTATAAAGGAACAAGAATTTCTTTTCAGAAGGAAAATAGGGGGAGGGGAAAAAAGAAAAAAAAAAAGAAATATTTTCAAACGACTAAGGATTCTGTCAAGTGTATTGTTCGTAAGTGATAATTTGAGAAATGAGGGGAAAGAGGTGGGAAACAATGAGCGAACAGAGAGGAAGAAAAAAGCCTTGACACGTATTCACGACGTGAATTAACCACGCGTTCACGTGAAGGCGGTTCGAGCTTAAAGTGATACTTCCTTCCTCCTTTTGTACGAGCTCGAATTGCGCGCGACACGTGAAATATTTCTTAATACATCGGCCGTCTAATTAATTCACGGAGCTGCCCATTCCACCTCCCACCACGAAATACCCGAAATATTTCTTTCTCCAGAGAGTGGATGCAATTTGTACGCCGCTTTACAGAATTTTACTCTTTTGCGCGACGCCCGGACTTAAATCGGCTGCGTTTAATTTTAGAATCACGAGTATCCACAATTTTTTTTTATTTTCACTTCTGCTTTTCCACTCCGCTACGTCGTGGAAAATTCTGGATTTAATCCGAGAAGAATCTCGTCGCGCCACTCTCAAACGCGAAAGGACGTACAATTTTTCATGTCTTATTCCTCGAATAATCGAATAACTCTGTTGATTGTAAGTTAAAATATTTGTTGGTTTCGTATATAAATGAAATAACCGAGTTCAGGAAAATGATCGAAGCAATAAAGAAAGAAAGAATTTGTCAGAGTTACGCTAAATATCGATTCTCGAAATTCCCTCAAAATATGATATTATTTATACAAATCTGTGTAAATTTTGAATTCGACGAGTCTACTGAAGAAACGAAACTTTGAATAAAATTATTTAATTTCATTTTTGCATAAAAATTTGTATCTTCTATCCATATTTACCATAATAAGCGTCACGCGTACTCGTAAACGTACATTCAATTTCCCTTTTACCTAAACAATTTTCCTCACTTTCTCTCTTCCGTCTCTAACTCAATCAACCCGATCCAGTAACTCGAATTGCATTCCAAAATTCAAGCAACAAATATAAAAAATTGCGCAAATGGAGAGAGCTTTTCTCTCCCCCGTTTCGAAACGTGGAAACTGGCAGTATCCTCGAAAAATTTCCATATTAATCCCCTAAAGTCGATAAAATCGGGTTCGAAGAAACGAAGAATCCGCCGTTACTTACGATCGAATTGCACGTGCAAGGAAACGGCATGAAACCAAGAGCTTGCTCAAAACGTGTGATCTTTAAAGCTCGTGTTAACACGCGATCGTGCATGGCCTATTTCGCGTGCTTCCGCGGGGCATGACCCCTGCCCCTGTGTTTCAATCGAGACCAGAAATAGCCAATGTTCGAGCGAAATGGACAGAGCAACGCCAATTCCTGATCCGTGAATCATTCAGAAATTAATTCGAGTTTTTCCCGGTGGGACAAGTTTTGTATTTATCGAATAATCTAAAATAAATCTTTCGATCGAATAATTATAGGATGATAATATCGTATTCTGTCTGCTTCTTCAGCAGTTTTTGCGATCGAAGAAAAGATCTTTTACACGCTAACACGTGCGACACGAATTGTGAGGAACAAATAAGATATGATTCGTTTCTAAATTGTTAGTTTAAATGATGGATTATAAGTCAATCCCTTAATGTATTTTATCGTCGAATATAAATTGCGAGACTTAATTGCAAACACGAGTTCCTTCGCACGCCATTGACAGAGATTTAGACTCGAAATATATAAAATACGAAATAAGAAAACGATATAAAAATATTTCAATCATCGTCAACCGTAAAATAATAAATTATTTGAAGAGTATCTTTCTAGAATTTGAATCAAGTTGAAATATATTTCTTGGATCGTGTTCTATCAGAAATAAATACGCACACGCGTGCACACACAGAGAGAGAGAGAGAGAAATGTTAAAAGAAGAAGGAACGTCGCGATTTTCCATTGCGATTTTCTGCGATGAAATTCAAGATTACAAAAGGAAACGCAAGGGGAATCGGAAAATAGAGGAAGAGATCCAACCGGCAACAACAAGAACGTTCGAAGATGCGGTTAGCCATAGAAAAATGCACCGATTAATCGAACACGCGACGAGAATATCGATGTCAAGGTGACATCGACTTACCAAGGGTACTGAGACTTGTCAGACGAACAGATTAATCCAAAGAAATTAATCCCCAGTGAAACTTCCACTCTCGAGATAACGAGTAATTTCTCGAAATGGAGGTTTCAAGACTTGAGAAACAATTATCAGATGGGATGAGACAAGGAATAATGACGTTGTTTGGACGAAGAGGCGTAAATTCCACGAATTCGAAGGGAACGTTTCATTTTTCGTCCCCTCGGCAGCGCCAATTTATATTGCACGCCGCTTTTCTTGCGTTCCAATTTTTTTGCCCGCCGCTTTTCCCTCCCTTTCCCCCCTTATTTTCTCTGCCAAGATGCTGGCTGGCCCTCGGACAGAAGGTAAATTATGCGCAAATTAAGGCAAGAATTTATGCTTAATGAATTACCGTTCTACCGAATATATAAGATGGATTGATATTCACTTCTTTCCAAGAAAAAAAAAGAAGCATTAAGATGTATACAAATTTCGAGTATTTCATAATTTCGAAGAATGATACGAGAAAATGCTCAAAGATTTTCACTCGATAAGCAAAACTTTCGAAACTTCGAAACTTATTCGCGGAATCGAATAAGTTCATGTTATAGAATTAATTATGATTTTTGTTATTGACTAATTTCTATCGGTTCAAATACTTCTGACAAACATTTTATGACTCGTATACAATCAGATTTCTTTCAAACTTTATAGTCTTTTAACAACTTTTCTTTACAACAGACATATTCATAAAAATTTTCTACGACAATAAACCCTTTCATAAGTCGCAACAAATCTCTAATTTTACGAGCCGAGCACCGAAATATAAACATAATGTATTTACTCCAAAATGATGAGTTTTAATACGTGTATCTAAACGAGTTTCTTTCGAAAATCCCTGGCGCGAAAAAGATCGTGCACGAAATTCCTCAACCTCATCCCTTATCCCTCCGAAATAAAAAAAAAAAGGCATTTATACAACCACAATAATCCAAACGAAAAAGAAAAGAAATTAGCATCAGGACGCATAGTTGGGCCGCGCTTAAGGGCCAACCGATGGGAATAACGATCGATCTATTCGCCTCGAAATAAAGTATCGATACACAGGGGACTGGAAATAGCCCACCCTGCCCTATATTTCAAAATACACTTTATGATGGAGTGAAAAAAAAGAACCGAGGGGTCGTCGGAAGCGAGAGGAACATATGGCCGAGAGACGGGAAAAGAGAGTGACAAAAAAGAAGAAGGGGAAGGGGAAAAAAGAGGGAAAATTAGCAGAATCAACACGACTATCTGGAGAATGACGTTCACCCATCCACTTCGGTCTATTCATGCCTCATTGGTCGCAGGCTTTCTCGGGAAATAATATTAAAACCGAAAAGGGGTGGCCCGATACGCGGGGGGTTGCTCGGACGCTTGACCCAAAAACCGACTCTTTTCCTAAAAAGCCGACGGAACGTGACCGTACCGACGTTTTTCCCCCACTAGTTTCCTCTCTTCCCTTCCATATTCCACCCCTATCCTTCTCCCTCTCTTCTTCCCCCTCCTCCTCTTTTATTTATTCCCACGGAATTGGCAGTGGTAATGCCAGCGGATTAATGTCGACGGATAATGCCGCGAGCTCGTGACGCTGTAATCTGCTTGGAAATTTTTCGTCCACCTCGCCGTGAACAAACCCCTTTTCTAACGAATACGTATGTATAGACGGGGAATAAAAAGCTGGAACACGTCGGGAAAAATTCGCGCGCGGAAATTAACCGATTCTCCATTCGAAGGAATTTTCGTGAAAAAGTTTCGAGAGTGTGATCGCGGCGAAATCGATCGCGATTCTGATCGATTGTTCCGAACAACAGTACGATAATAACGGTAAAAAAAAAAAAAAAAAATCGGCCTTTGCTTTAATATGTAATTTGCGTTTTTTTCTTTTTTTTCCCCTCCCTCCTTTTTTCTTTTTCATTTTCTAGCGCGTAAGCAGAAAATCGTGTAGTACTCTTTTTTCGCGAGGAAAAACGAGGAAGTCGGAAGCAGATTATTTGTTAATGCATGTCATGTTTATGATGGCGGAGTTTACCGATGACGTTGCAGTTCCTTCGAGTTCGTATACTCGGCTTTATATCGCCGGTGAATTGAGTTATTGCTCATGAATCTATGCGGTGAACTTTGAATTTGAATTGGAATACCGTTATATCATTTTTATGTTTACATTCCATTCGTTTTTTCACCGACATATGTGTATATGTATGTGTATCGATAGTCGCGTTTCTTTATTTTTGTACTGTTTAAATATGTATAAGATCGAACTAGTTCGGTCTCCAGGAATTTTCCTTTCAAGGAAGAATTATAAATACGAACGTTTGCTAATAATAGTCGCGGCATAAATTATAATAATACGAGATTGTTTTTATTATAATTTTTTTTTTTTTTTTACTTGAACATTCATATTAAAATAATCTTATGAATATTGGAAAATAATTTAGAGATCTTTTTCTTCAACTATATAAGTTTGCTTATATAATAATTTGCCAATTAATAAAAATTTATCTATTTCATATTCATTGCCAAAGATATATCATGCACGCAATAGAATTTATAATTATTACTAATTTCACTATTATACAATTGAAACTTAATTAATTTCATTTATAATAGCAGTTATATAGTCAATTATATAAGATAATCTTGATAATAATTTTGAAGTTTTCGCCCCTTTACATATAAATTGTTCAATTAATATAATATTATCATAAAATTTGCAGAATATTTAATCATCTTTAATTTAAATATTCTCCAAATCTTTGTAATTTTTTTGAAAAAATACAAATTTTTCTACGAGAATTTAAGTTTCAATTATCTACGGTTTTTACAAGTTAAAAATCTCATTTTATCTCATTTTCCTCATTCATAATCATTATTTTTTCTTTCAACTTTTAAATTTAGAGATTTAAAATGAAAAAAATAGAATATTCTACATATACAAACATTCATGCTGATACAAGAAACGTATTAAAGATAATGTCATAATTTCGTTCATCAACGAAAGACAAAAATTGCAACGCAAATGGCAAGTAACGCGATACGCATATCAATATTAATTACGCGACGCATTCGCAACGAATCGGGTAGTAGCATGAATGCTTCAAACCCGCGCAAAAAATGGCACGTCCTCTTCACATTAGTCGTGTCGTGCCAGAAAAGACCAAGACGAGAATGTTTCGCGCCGCGACACACGTGCGTTGCCTATGAAACGCACACACGTCACATTTGAGTTCGTGTAATGTAATTCGATGTCTCGATCGAAACCTCGAATAGTTCTCTCGTTCGAATTGCACAGCTGATACTTATAACAATAAGGGATACTATATAAATTATGTGAAAGCAGCCTCGACTTTGATTCGTTGTGTAAAAGCGAACGTTGTGCTCCAAGGTATATAAGGAAATGAAAGAAACAGGTCAGGTATATTGTATGCGAAATTCAATCCGCCAGTGTCTACCTGAGAAGAAAGAAACTTTGGGATACGATTCGATTCGGGAAAGCTCTCTCTGCATTTTACCTGCTAAATAAATACGAAAGAAAATTTGAAATTCAATTTTCGAATATATAAGCGAAAAAAGCTTTTTTTTCTTTATTTATTATTATTATATATAATATAACATTTATTACTACATAATATGGATGAGAAAATAAAATTTTGGTTAATAGTTATGTGTACATAATTATATTTGTTTAAAAAAATAAAGATTTTATGTTTAAATTATAGCAGTACGTTAATCGGGATTATTTAAAATTGACTCATTATGGAGACTTTTGTAATATTTGAGAAACTAATGGCACATAGAGTGAAAATAGCTAACAGCAATATATTTACTTTCACTTCGGAGTGCCTTCTGTATCTTTCTCACCGAGTATTCTAACCTCTCTTTCGCAGAAGTCTATCGTAACGCAGTAAATAAGCAAATTCCTCGAAATACGATGTCCGCCGACGTCAAACACGACGGTCAAGGTAATTTTCTCTGCCAGAAATAATCAAAACAATCGTTTTATTCACTCTTTTCTCACTCCGAATTTCTGTCCTCGTTTTTAACCTTCCGGCGGAGACGAACATAACCTCCAATTCGTATTGAACGAAATATTCGCGATGATGATACGACAATTGAAAATGATTTTATTCTATTTACAACGGTACTACGACGAACGTATTTATACAACGTATTTATACGAACGAACAGAAATTGATTAGACTTATAGGGAAAAAAACAAAACAATACATTATGGAGCGTAACACTGTGCGCGTGTATTCTACTATTTTCCGTACGACAAGAATCAAATATGCATTTCTGATCGCGTCGTATGTAATATCGAATGATTCGCAGAAGTCTAAAATAGAAACAAAGCACAATTCCACAACCTGATGCCTCATATCGAACCGACGCCTTCGAACATTTCCAGTAAAGAGAGGGTAGAGAGTGAGGGAGACAGAGAGACGCCTCCCTCTCTTTGATTAATCGTTCTAGCTTCCCGGTGAACGCACGATATTTATAAAAAATGAAATAATCACTTACGGGGTAGTACATCCCTTGCGGAGGAAGAAAAAACGCCCCAGAGCCCCACAGTTTGAGGCCGTTTTGCTCCACCGTTGTGCGAGAAAACAAATCCAACACTCCGTACCTCCTCCCCCTCCTCACCCGCCTCTCCTCCTCCTCGGCTCCGGTTGTCCCTTCCCACTCTATCTCTTTCTCTCTTACTTTCGTGCACACTGTATGCGACCCGGCGCTACTCTCTTTCCGACGCACGTATATTTGTATATATATATACTACCGATGTAACACACAAACGCGTAACGAAAGACGGTGCGGTGTTTTTCACGCACACACGGACACAGGCGCGCGCGCGCCGACCCACACGCACCAGAGCGAACCGAGACGACGCACGATAATCGAACGACGGAGGTTAAAACTCTTTCACGCGCACACGATCGAGCGGGACCCGCGAATTAGGCGACTACGAACGTACGCGAACGCTACGTTTGACTTTTTTGTTTCTTCTCTTACTTCTTTTTTCTCTAAACTTTTCTATCTTTCTGTCTTTCTTTAGCTCCTTTCGTCCTATTGCACGTTCTCTTTCTATTACGACAACTCACGACCGCCACCGTGCGTGGTCCCTCTGCGACTGACGGTCCCGCTCCTAGCCGGCGCCATCGGCGCGCAGCGTCATTGCGCATCCAGCGCCGCGCATCGGCCATCTTTCGCACTACGCGATCAAACTCTATCGAGGCGCACAAAATGCCTACGCTTTGATCGGGTAGCTCCCTACATCGAACGCGAAATTTATGGAAATATAAAACGTTTCATTTACCGCAAACGTTCGTTACATTTACTACCATGCTACGTTGCCATTGCACCGTGGTTCTTACAATACGACGTAAGATTTATGTCACCGATTTACTTTTTCCCCATTTTATTCCCTTACAATTACAGT
>NW_006263723.1:55850-61647 GCF_000469605.1 Apis dorsata | reverse complement strand
CTTTTTTTCATTATCTTCTAGCTTTTCCTTCGTTATCTTGGTATCATTTTTATAACGCTTTTTATAACGCTCGATATAACTTTGTACAATGATACAATATCTGCTGGGAATATTTTCCATTTTTATAGCTTTTCGTGATTAACCCTTAGCATTGTTATTTCCATTTCGTCGCCTTTTCTGTTGTGTGTGCGAAATACCTAGAATCTTGCACTCAGACTGCAGATGTTGCGTACTTTTATACTAAAATAAATAAATCAATTATACTTGTCTCTTTAATTGGTCTGAGAACGCAAGCATCTCGGATACACTATCTCTTTGATAAATGACAAATCCACCTCAATTATGTAAAATAATGCCAATTGCTTTTTCTCTAAGCTATACTTTGTCGAACAACTTCAATTAAAACGTACTCATACGATTTTCATTATTGGTTCTTTATACAATCGATTATCGTATCTTTCTTTACGTTCCCTATTTTAAATTCATCGTTCTTCCTTTTCGTAATTTAATGGAGTTTCAACAATTCGCTACGAAAATTGACCAAAGACCTATGAATCCAATGAGTCCTCGCCACTGTACCAACACGTACATATAATATCGAAAGTTCGTTATTGCGCCCACGGCGCCCAGTTATTACGCATATATTAGTATGCAGCAGAGAGATACAAGGAAATGAAACCATTATCGAACAATAGAGAACGGATTCCGATCCCGAGGAAAGCTCACGTTACACGGAATTAACCGCTGACCCTTTGCAAAAATATCTCGTCCATGATGCGAGCGTTATTATTTTCAAACATTCTTTTCTCCAGAATTATTGAAATTTTAAATAATATAACAAACACATTACGCCCATATTTCCCATTACGTAAAATTATTTTCACATATCTCTCTCTTCTCTTGTCCTAAATAATTCTTCAAAATCTAAACTCCATTATCCCTCGATTTCTCTTTCGCAAACATTGCCCCAACGCGAAAAATACCTTCTTGATCCCGCTTTACTCGAACACGCCTAGTTCTAACGCCTACCCCGTTTTATACCAAATATTTTCACGATGCACGTATCCAGATGTTAACGGAATCACAACCGCGTGAATCACAAATTCCTCCCACCTCTAACCTTTGATTATCGAGAAACGTTTCAAAACACGCAACCGTTGTTGCACCGAGACGAAACTTTCACATCTTCCATTACGCCTCTATGTATTCCTTTCCCTATCGTTGCGCAATATCCCGGCTGGAAGCAACACGGACGCGAGGTATACGATCGAATACACGAAGCTTCGATCGAAGATGGATCGTTACGAAATCCCATTTCGTCTGGAGCTACCACCACCACCACCACCACCGTGAACAGGGCTGATGGGGGCAGAAAAGTTCTGGAGCAAAGTATCGGAGACACGAGGAGATCCCGACAATTTATACCCCTGGAATTCTGCCAGGATCCGTCTGTCCGCCGCATCGGGTGCAACGAAAAATGTCAAACGAGAGACCGCGAGAGTCTACGCTGTCTGTGGAGATCGGGGGGTTGGATTGTTATCGCGATTTCGTTCCGTGCGATTGAGAGGAACGTTGATTCATTGCAGATCGGGAAATATTATTGTTATTGATCGTATTTTAAACGATATTTCATATTATGTTAATACGATTAATAAGAGAAATCGATATTGCGTGATAATTATTATATTTGTCGAAATTTAATGCTTCGATAAATTCATTCCTTCAAAAGTGGCTATAATCTATAATTTTAATAACAAATGTATTCACTTGCGGCAAATGATGTCATAATCGTTTCAAACTTTCAAATAATTTTTAATATTACGCGATTAACGCCAGTTAAGAGGGAATATCGCAGACTACAAGGCGATAAGATTAAACCTTTGAAAGAAAACGTCCAAGATAGTCCGAGAAAGCTATAAAAATCGCTCCACAAATAGATTTATGACCAAACGAGGCGTGATTTTCCGTTTCTTTGATCAACGCCGATATTTAACATAATGGGTGGTTCAAAGAACGGGTGTGTTAAAAAATAGGAAGTAAAGAAACGCTGTCATTTACTCGAAAAAATCGTTCTTTTTTTTTTTTTTTTTCCAGAATCCGAGGTTAAATCCCGTATAATCATCGTGGCGATGTTTCGAGGAAACGCGCGGGAAGATGTTAATGCGTAACTTTGTCCTGTGGCCGCGTAAAACACGTTCCAAAGCGATTAAAGTCACATCACAGAGGAGAAAGAAAACGCGAAATTGCGAGTAGCTCCGAGAAACGTGCTCGCTTCGCCGAAGTGAACGAGAAGGTGCAGCTGTATTTTCGGTACAGCGCGAATGTGATCTCACTAAACAAGTGGAGCGGACGTTTAGAAGCCGTGTAAATACACGTTGAGGAGGAAGTGACGAGTAGACGTAGGTAAACTTGAAGTCACTTCGCGTTAACCTTGCTTTCTTCGCGTGTATCAGAATCAGCCATAATCTTCTTTACGATATATATGATAAAATCGTCGCGCTTCTATTAAAATTGTAGAAATCAATCTACTTTTATTGACTTTATTGGTTAAATTAAAATTAATCTTTTAGAAATCTATCGTAATGCAATTAATATTAATTTATTAAACTTGAAAAAGAAATTTAAATACTACATGTCCTGTAATAAATAGAAAGTATATCTTATTAAAAACATATATCTATTCCTTTCCAAAAAAAAAATTAATCAAAATTGTATACAATCTTCAATATCCGTCCATCATTAAAAAAGTAATTTATTTCCACGAAGATGTCAACAATCTTACGTTACAGATTTTTAAATTTCCTTGAAATTTATAAAAAACTCATCAGACAGACACATCCGGATGAAACGTGATATTCTGAAACAATAATTCATTCTTACCCTTAAAACTCCCATCTCCACGCATCCAGCATCGTATCTCAATATGATCGTTTAGGAAAATGTTTCAAACACGAGACCGACGTTACTTCGATAATCACTATGCGAAATGATTGTCTCGTTCGAGGGAGAGAGAGAGGGAGAGAGAGGGAGGATAACCCTCTATCCGATAGATGATCCTGTGTTTGCTCGAGAGGGCTACACGGTTACCTACAATCAACCTGCGACGCTCGCTCGATCTGCAGGGGGATACCCTACCCCGCTTGGAGTCACCATAGAAACGAAGGGAGGTGGGGGAGAGGGTGCAAAAGCCACGGTGCTTAGAATAACGCGGGCAGACGCGTTCTAGATGGAAACGGATCCTCCATGGTATTATCAACCGGTAACAAACCAAGACACGGTGTAACGATGCGCTCTCGTAACAATCGAGACAAATTCATGACACGAATCCTACGATTTCCATTGTCGCGGCGTTAAATTAATTCGGCAAGAACTCTATTCCCCTGTCTCGAATATATCGTCCTTTGTTCTCAAATCAATTGTTCGCCAAGCTATCTTCCTTCGTTTGGGATTTCGATATTCGTTTCTCATTTTTTTATAACGGATTAAAGTTTGCGATATCGCGAGGGTTGTAGATATAAATTTTGAATGAATCAAAGGTTTATTATTTACAATTTTATTTTCGCGTTCAAGACGGGTATGCAGTTTAAGACAAAAGCCTGTTCTCTATCTTGAAAATAACGCGTAAGCTTTCGGTGTCCACTTTAAAACCATCAACCATGGTACACAATAACGGTTGAATTGTACAACTGGGACAACTCGTATCTCTTTCCCTCCCCTAGATAAAAAAAGCTTAAACAGCGACAAAGTTACAGAAGCGCAATCGACCCAACGTGTAATCACACTCTCTATCGTTCGAAACTTTTTTACCATTTTCCCAGACCTCTTATATTTTTAATCAAAAAAAAAAAAAAAAGGAAGACTGTCACTGCAATGGAGCAAGAGGAAAATATACGTGTCCCCTGATATTACTATCTCCCAATTGATTTTATTAAATATTTAAATTAATATCTCGCATATATATCATCATTTTCCATCGAAATAGAAAATTAAGATAAAAAGATTCGTTACTTTTGATAATCTTTGTACTTCTAAGATTACTGATAAAAATCCCTCGACGAAGATCAGATCGACGTAATCGATTCCAATCGCACGAAAAATAAAGAAAACACGCTTCGAATTATAACTGGATGTCGTAAAATCTCAAAACCTGGTCGATCACACCTATCTTGACAGATAAAGACAAAAATTCGAGTTGAATCAACTAAACAATTCGATATAAAAATTAAAAATTCATTTTGATAGAAATAGGAATATCAGCAACCTTGGAACGGAGAAAAATTCCACGACTTGGAACCTCTTCATCGACGCATAACTTCTAATCTCGCCAAGAACGAACAAAACACGCTTCGAATTATAAGTGGATGCCGCAAGATTCTTAAGGAGAACGCAAGGGATGCCTCCGTCTTGTGTCTCCGTGAAATTGCTTATCGACGATCTCTCTCTCTCTGTCTCTCTGTCTCTCTCTCTCTCTCTCTCGACGCGATTTCAAGTGCACTCGGGGTGGCCGCGTATTTTTAGAAGCTCGTGTGCACACGCAGCTGGAGAGCGCAAGAGCGCCCGCTTTTCTCCGCTTCGTCGTGACGACTTGACTCGTGTAACATCCTCGTCACACTATAAATGTTTCAAGGGTTTGACCTCACGGCGGGACGAATAAGAAGTAACAAGAAGGGGACAAATTTATTGGACCCCAGGACCGTCGACCAACCCTGGAGCCGCCTCCAACTGAAATTCCAAGTTGCGAGAGTTTGTTTGTAGCAAAAACAAATCGATGGGAGATGAGCTCTTTTTATTTCGGCATTCGAGTGCAATGGGTGGAGAATATATAAATAAGCGAGTTACGAGATAATGGGGATGGATGTTATAGAACGGCGAATTATTGTTGATTTTGCTATTTAAGAAGAATGGAAAGTAACGAGGAACAAAATGTTACGTCGGTTGATTTATTTTTGAAAATTTGAAAAGATGATCGATAAGAATATTTCTCGCAAAAACATCTAACAGAGGAGAAAAGGAAAGAAAACGTTTTCTTAAGAAAACGTTTATAATGGAGATTGTAAGAATGAATGCGAAAAAGAATAAAACGATGATAAAAAAGAAGCAAGCTTTTTTGTAAGAATAATTTGATAATTTAATAATGAAAGAAATGACGAGATGCTAAGAAGAAAATAAAAGAATAAATAAATGCGATAATAAATTTTTCTCAAGGGAAAGAATGATGAAATTTTTTTTAAATCGCCTTTATATAAAATCAGCAAATTATATTAGTCGCCAACAACTTCTGAGTCCTACTTTTAACCTAATTTTCGGACAAGTTTCGGCCGCCATTCGATATCTACGACAATATTTTCCCTGAAAGGAGGGCGGTAAGCTCTGCCCGGTCATCGAAACTCACCGATCACGATCTCGGTTTATAGGTCGTCCACGTCGTCCTCCGAATCTACGTGTTTTTTTTTTTTTTTTTTTTTTTTTTTTTACGATTTATATCCTCGCAAACAGATCGAATCTACGAGCTGGAATCTAGAAGGAGGGCAGAATATCGGGGTAATTTTGATAAAACGGAGGGACTATCGAAGAATCGGGTCGATCCTTCGGATTTTATTCGACGCTGCCAGCTTGTCGTGACAGATGAGATTTAAACAGATCGACGACGATTCGTCGTCGAAATTTTTTCCTCGGATAAAAACAGATCTTTCGCGCGGAGAAAAATCACGCGTTGGAGTTACGAAAAAAGTCACGGGAATAAAGCATAAAAATTTGAAAAACTTCGAAGAAGCTTTATATTTTTATATTTGCATGA